>NC_084586.2:3660000-3692500 GCF_033978685.3 Nerophis lumbriciformis
TGATTGGAACTTTTAATAGTATATTGCACAGTACAGTACATATTCCGTACAATTGACCACTAAATGGTAACACCCGAATAAGTTTTTCAACTTGTTTAAGTCAGGTCATGTGACCACCTGGCTCTGTTTGATTGGTCCAACGTCACCAGTGACTGCATCTGATTGGTGGAACGGAGTGAACGTCACCAGTGACTGTAGTTGTTGAAACGCAGGCACTATGAAGGTCTGTCAGACAGACCAAAACAAACAAAGCGTGCATTAACAGATCGATAAAAATTAGTAGCGAGTAGCGAGCTGAATGTAGATAAAAGTAGCGGAGTAAAAGTAGCGTTTCTTCTCTATAAATATACTCAAGTAAAAGTAAAAGTATGTTGCATTAAAACTACTCTTAGAAGTACAATTTATCCCAAAAGTTACTCAAGTAGATGTAACGGAGTAAATGTAGCGCGTTACTACCCACCTCTGATTATTAGGCCGTTCATTGAAATACTCCCACACTTTTGACGACTTTTGGCGTGCTTTTTTCCCCTGCCTCGCACCGCTCGCATCGTCTGCTTTGCGCTCCGCCATGACGGTAGTGTGACATAAATATGCGACGCACAAAAACGACGTCGACGTATTTACGTAACCGATGACGTTGACTATGCCGACGCGTCGTTTCAGCCCTACTATTATCATATATCATTTTAAGTTTAGAGGAGTCTCAGGAGCTTCATGAAGTTATCTACATTCATCTCCATGTGATCGACATGTGGCCGATACGGCCTCAAATCTACATGATGGCCTCTGCGATAACAATATACCTATTATTATATGTAATTTTAAACTTAGGAGAGTCTCAGGAGCTTCATGAAGTTATCTACATTCATCTCCATGTGATCGACATGTGGCCGATACGGCCTCAAATCTACATGATGGCCTCTGCGATAACAATATATTTATCATCATATATTATTTGAAGCTCAGGAGAGTCTCAGGAGCTTCATGAAGTTATCTTCATTCATCTCCATGTGACCGACATGTGGCCGATACGGCCTCAAATCTACATCATGGCCTCTGCGATAACAATATATTTGTTATCATATATTATTTGAAGCTCGGGAGCTTCATGTAGTTATCTACATTCATCTTCATGTGACTGACATGTGGCCGATACAGCCTCAAATCTACATCATGGCCTCTGCGATAACAATATAGTTGTTATCATATATCATTTGAAGCTCAGGAGAGTCTCAGGAGCTTCATGACATGATCCACATTCATCTTCATGTATCTGACATGAGGCCGACACGGCCTCAAATCTACATCATGGCCTCTGCGATAACAATATACTTATTATCACATATTATTTGGCATACAAGGGATCATAGAAACGTTTCAAAACAGGCCAGAAAGGCTTCTAATGTTGCTCCTGATATATATTTTGTTTTATATTATTCTCTTAAAACTAGTAATTATTTAACATATTTCTATTTACAGGTCTTATTCTTACGTTGCGATACTATACATGTTGATATCGCTCCAATATCAAGTACTTACAGGGGGCGTATCGGTCATACCAATGCTGATTCAATAATAATAATTTCCATAATATTAATTAAATATTTAAATTATTCCCTTATTTATTTTATTTCATACAATATTTAGAGCAGAATGAATTCAATAATGCCAAATAAGTAAACAAAAACTAAGTTTTGAAGTTTGAACTATTGGTTTTGATTTGAATCCTCTGCCTTTAAAATGCATCCAGGGACTTTTTTTTCCTGAGTTTGTGAACCAAAATAAAAACATTGTGATACTCAAAAATATCAATCTAATCACTGTAGTATCAATAATACTGATACAATAGTTCCTTTAACTTACCAGATAATTGGTTCTGTGACCAATTTTAACACGCCTTTTAAAAAGAAAAACAAACTTTTAGATAAAACAAATATTGTTTACAAAACAATATAATGCAGTCAAAAATAACTCCAGTAGTTTATGAAGTAATGTAAGGGTATTGTACCGTATTTACTGTGGGGAGCGGACTAACAGGAACTGTTATTGTCGTCTTTAAGTGACGGACGGGAAGTCAGCGTTGACAGCGGGCGACGTTTGTCGCATTTGTCCAATCTGAAGACACACTGAAACGCGGCCAACACACCATAGGTAGCTTCTTCATATTTTCATGGATAAATGTCAACTATTTGGATGTGGTGCGGACTGACAGATATATCAGTCGTGTTTTTATTGTTTTGTTCCTCCGCTTCTTCTTCGCACATCCTTTCTCCGTTCTGGTAATTGGGGGGAAAAATGAACTACAATTTGTAAGTCCAATTCATTTTTGCAACTTAAAAGCAAAACAAACGGCGAGAGACAGCTCATATCTCAAAATACTTGTAAGTTGAGGTACCACTGCTTGGTATCGCCACTCGATATTTGTATCGCTCCACCCACCGCTGTTTACATTCAATAGCTCTAGCTCATGACTTCTTGTCTCCTCTTACGGTGTGTAGTGTAGCATGTTTAGCTATTCCTCCAAAGATACTTGTATGAAACATACTTTGACGATACTCGATATAAATGATAACAATTTGGCCAACGATAGCGTTTTTATTACTATCCTGATATCGTGATAATGCACGCCGAAGACACATGCTGGCTGTGTCGACAAGCTAACAAAGGTAGCGGCTAACGGCTCTCCACAATGCGAAGCTGCTTCTAAATCACTAAAGTACGTGTCTTACAAGTAGCATTATCACTGGAGGACTAGAGGACAAGGACTACACAAACACAACGAAGCAAATCGCTAAGATAGACGAGCTCTTGAGAGTAAACAAGGGGGAGCGTTACAAATATCGGCAGTAAGGATGCCAAGTATAGTAAAGGTCGATACTACTGTACAGTGACTAGATAGATATTTTTGTTATCACAAAATATTTTTGGGTTGTTTGTGTTATTGTTTACAAACTTGGGAAATAAGCACCATTTTGCGTTTATTTATTTTGCGTTATTAACTTTACTATACATTTTTATGTAATAAAAGGTAATTTATTTAATTTATATTGTTGTAGTAGTATTGGATACAAGAAGCCATGCTAACCGCTAAGCTAGAAGGTCTTGAATGTAAACTGGGGAGGGCGGATCGATACTAAGAGACAGTAACGATACCAAATATAGTATCAGTATATGGTCCATACTACAATATTTAGAGCGATAATTTTTAATATCACAAAATTGTTTTTTGTAATTTTTTTCATTGTTTACACATTTAAGAAATAGGAGCATATAGTCATATTTATTTTGCACTATTGACTTTATTATACAATTGTAAGTAATAAAAGAGTATTATAAAATGTTTATTGTTTGCTTGATATTGTTGTTGTATTATTGGATACAAGAAGCCATTCTAACCGCTAAGCGAGAAGGTCTTGAATGTAAGCAAGGGTGGGCAGATCGATACAAAGAGACACATACCTGCCAACTTTTGAAATCAGAAAAACCTAGTAGCCAGGGTCCAGGGGCCGCAGGCCCCGGTAGGTCCAGGACAAGGTCCTGGTGGGGGGTTCAGGGGGGCGAAGAAGCCCCCCGACGCAAAATGATTATTAGCATTCAGACAGGTTAAAATGTTGCTAAAACCATCACTGTTTGGGCGACGAAAGACGTTGAAAGTTTTCCACTTGTATCGCTAGCAACGGCATTAGACTTTTTTTGTCCCAACGTGGTCTTTTACATCGCTAATTCCTCCGTGTCCGATCGAAAAATCTTGTCTGCACAAGGTGCCATTTGCGTAGTTTTCACCCTTTTTGGAACGGATAATTATTCCCGGATAGGCTTTTGAATATTCTTCACGGAATGACTGCAGTTTTCTTTTCGGTTTAAGACTCGTTTGCGATTTTTCTACGGCTGATTCCATGATCGTTCGCTCGTTTGGAAACAATGGCAACTGTAATGGCGTCACATTAGTGCCAAAAATCCAAGCGCATAAAAACTGTTATCGCGCGCTGATTCTCCACTTCGTGCGCGCGCGCGACACCATTTTGCGCGCACGTGGTGCCTTTCTGCGCGCGCGCGACGCCTTTCTGCGCGCTCTCTGTGTACTCCTGGCATCTCTCCTCGCGCTGTCATGTTTCTTTTTGGCACTTTGGGGGCGGGTATGCTTAGACGGCCCCTTCTTTCTGATTGGCTGTGAGCATTTTTCATATGACCAATCATTCTCCAGTGTAGCAACGTTGTAGCCATCTTACTTCGGACATCTAGCCTCAATCATTACATTGATGTCAATGGTACATGTACTACCGTATTTTCCGCACCATTAGCCGCACCTAAAAACCACAAATTTACTCAAAAGCTGACAGTGCGGCTTTTAACCCGGTGCGCTTTATATATGGATAAATATTAAGATTCATTTTCATAAAGTTTCGTTCTCGCAACTTCGGTAAACAGCCGCCATCTTTTTTCCCGGTAGAGCAGGAAGCGCTTCTTCTTCTACGCAAGCAACCGCCAAGGTAAGCACCCGCCCCCATAGAACAGGAAACGCTTCTTCTTGTACTGTAAGCAACCACCCGCCCCCGGAAGAAGAAGAAGCGCGCGGTGCATACTGGGATATGTGACGTTACATTTCCATTTGTGTGTTTATGTAAAGACCCCAAAATGGCTCCTATTAAGTGTGTTGTCTGTCTAATTATAAATAATGCAGACGAGGCGTGTTAACTGAGTTCTCAACGTTTACTCACAGCGTGCTCATAACCACATTCTAACTCCCAGCATACAACAACGCTTCTCAGGGCTACCGTGCATGCCCGTCACTATCGTTGCATGCTGGGTAGGGTAGTTGTTATATTTGCTAGCTCATAACATCACATTAAGAGACACGCTTACGCGCTTAATTCAATACTCGCCGTCATTCCGGGTGGATTGACAAAAGACCTCCAGCCGCTAGATATTGGTGTCAACAGGGCATTCGAAGCTAGACTGCTAACTGCGTGGGAACAATGGATGACAGAAGGCGAACACACCTTCACTAAGACAGGGAGGCAGCGCCAGACGACGCCAACATCTGCCAGTGGATCGTAAATGCCTGGGCAGATATTTCGGTCACAACTGTGGTCCGAGCTTTCCGGAAGGCAGGATTCACAGAACTGCTGGATAACAGTGACACTGACTCCGATGACTTCGACGAGACGGAACCGGCCATTTTGGATCTCACATTTGCCCAACTTTTCACTTCGGACACCGAAGACGAAGGATTTACGAATGAAGAATAACTTCAGAAAGTGAGCGCTATGTTTATTTTGTGTGTTGTGACATTAACGTTCGAGCAACATTATGTTGCTATTGCTCTGCACTATTTTGAATTTTACTATGTTTGTGATTGCACATTTGCGTACATTTTGGGACAGAGTTGTTAGAACGCTGGTTTTTAATATATTATTAAAGTTTGACTGACCTATCTGACTGTTTTTTTGACATTCCCTTTAGCGCAGCGTAGGCGCGGCTTATAGTCCGGGGCGGCTTATTGGTGGACAAAGTTATGAAATATGCCATTCATTGAAGGTGCGGCTAATAATCCGGTGCGCCTTATAGTGCGGAAAATACGGTACTTAAATTACCATAACTTGCTCGATTTTCGACCAATTTACAAACGGTTTGCCTTGTTACAAATCTTATTACATGTAGATATGACATAGGATGCTGTACCTGTTGAAATTACCTCTTTCGCTTTAAAAAAAAAAAAAAAAAGACTTAATTGTGCAACATAGTTGTGTAGGGTCAGTGTTAGTCAGTTCTCTGATTATTTTAAACTGTTTCAGAATACATTATTAAAAGCTATTTTTAACATTTTAAAAACAAAATTCAAAGATTATTTCATTAATTTTATGGCTGAATCAAAAGAAATTCCATAAATTATAAAACAAATGTTCAAGAAGAAGTGAAAATATAAAATAATGTTATTGCTGGTGGACCAGTTCTGGCTGAAAGATGTGATTATGGTGTTTGTTGTCTTATTATTTATTTGGGTCACATTTTGTATTACCCTGTATTGTGTTTATGTGGTATGAAATAACCTTCATCAGCGCGCCACATTTTTTTATCCACTTCTTCCTCCGTAAATCTTGATACATATTGACGATGACCCGCCCTGTTATACTTCTGATTGGCTCTGAGCATTTGTCGGCATTTTTCGCCTGACCAATCAGAAAGGAGGGGCCGTCTAAGCATACCCGCCCCCAAAGTGCCAAAAAGAAACATGACAGCGCGAGGAGAGACGCCAGGAGTACACAGAGAGCGCGCAGAAAGGCACCGCGCGTGCGCTAAAAGGCACCACGCGCGCGCAAAATGGTGTCGCGCGCGCGCACGAAGTGGAGAATCAGCGCGCGATAAAAGTTTTTATGCGCTCGGATTTTTGGCACTAATGTGACGCCGTACAACTGGTGCCTCGTGCTTGGCAGCGGTGCTATAAATAGCCTCGCGCATGGCATTCGGAATGGCTCGATAGGAAGTTACGGGAAGCAGTGTCGATTGTCATTGTTGTTACGCGATTTCGTGAATAAAACTTTTTTTTAAATATATTTTTTTAATTAATTAAAAAACCATATTTTTTATCACTGCAACCGTAACCCGGAATAGGTTGATGAAAACCGTACTAATTACGGGAAAACCGGAGTAGTTGGCAGGTATGGAGACAGTATTGATACCAAGTATAGTATCAGTGCACGGTCGATAATACAGTGATTGAATATTAGGCTGTGCATTTTTGGGCACCACATGATTCGATTCTTGTGGTTCGATTCAGAACGATTCTCGATTCAAAAACATGTATAAAAAAATATATACATATATTTTTTTCGATTGATAATTATTACACATAAGTATCACGATTCATGCTAAAAATAATTATTTATTTTTTTACATGTTTTATTATCACAACGTCTTTTTTCTTTGTTGTTGATGAAGACAGGAAATAAGCTTCTGGACACAGGAGGACTTGGAGGGCAAAAAACTAAATTATTTAAATCAGAGCTAATAGTTTTTAACCCATTTTTGCCTATATTTACTTATTTTGCACTATGGACTTAATTATACATTTTTATGTAATACAGGGGAATAAGGAAATGTATTATTTAATTTATATTGCTGTATCGCCGTCTGGTTTTTGTCTGATGTTAAAAATGTGAAGTATCAGCATCACGATACTGCCCGTGTAACTACTTGGTATCAGATCCATTCCCAAATTTGTAGTATCGCTCACAACTTAATTAGCGTTATTAATTTTTTACATTAGTGTAAATATAAACATGTTACAACAGGAAGTGAGCAGATAAGTCTTTATGTGGGGGGCATAGCTCGGTTGGTAGAGTGGCCGTGCCAGCAACTTGAGGGTTCCAGGTTCGATTCCCGCTTTCGCCATCCTGGTCACTGCCGTTGTGTCCTTGGGGCAAGACACTTTACCCACCTGCTCCCAGTGACACCCACACTGGTTTAAATGTAACTTAGATATTGGGTTTCACTATGTAAAGCGCTTTGAGTCACTAGAGAAAAGCGCTATATAATTCACTTCACTTTATACCATGTTTTGAAATTGTTGTATCATCATTTATATGTTAAATAATATATCTTGATATAGAGCACATAAATGATCACAAGAGGCTGCAATATATATTTCATGGCGATACAGATTTTAGTCCGTATCGCCCATCCCTACATGAAAACCGAGGGATTCGTGGTGGACGTTAGCCGCTAGCGAGGACGCTACATTGCATTGAGGATGCGGTCGTTTGGTTGTCGCTGTCAAACTGGCGTCATACGGGTGTGCACAAAAAATAGATTCACATACGAATTGCGATTCTTATTCACAACTATTCTAAATCGATAAATAAATGTCAAAAATCGATTTAAAAAATTCAAATGTATTTAAAAAAAATAATTTTTAAGCCATCTCCATGCAACCAGAAGGAGCTTTTCTAAAAAGTTTCATTGTAATTATACCAAATAATACATTGCGAGAATCAGTTTCAATGGAGAATCGATTCTGAATCAAAATCGTTAACCCAGGAATCGGATCAAATCGTTAGGTGCCCTAAGAGTCACACCTCTAATCAGCATGCATTATCACAATATGACGATAGTATTACAATCTTTATTATCATTTTTAAAGTTAAAGTTAAAGTACCAATGATAGTCACACACACACTAGGTGTGGTGAGATCATCCACTGCATTTGACTCATCACCCTCACCCCCTGGGAGATGAGGGGAGCAGTGAGCAGCAGCGCTGGCCGCGCCCAGGAATCATTTTTGGTGATTTAACCCCAATTCCAACCCTTGATGCTGAGTGCCAAGCAGGGAGGTAATGGGTCCTATTTTTATAGTCTTTGAACTCACGACCTACCGATCTCAGGGCATATGTCGCATATTGTCCATATCAATGGCTCTTAACCATCGTTGCGCCCCCTAGTGGGCTGTGGTTCGTTTGGGCCACAGCGGTACTCAGTTGTAATACACTTTTCCACCATCTGTGGCAGTAATGACAATCTGAAAAAGAAGAAGTCAGGATCTAAAGTCATCGAAGGTTCTTAAGCGCCAAAATGATGACTAAAGTGATGAAGCGACTGTCGAGTTTTGCTAAGAAACATTTGTTATTGATTCAGTTCATTTATTTTAGCACAACATAATTGTACGTCAAATGTTTTGGTCAGTTAATTATGCAGTATATTTGATTAGTGCTTATTTTTCTAATCAGCCTGACCTAATCCTCAGGTTTATGTGTTCAAGGTATGATAATTTGCTAATAATTAATAAACACATGGTTTGAAATCATTCGACAAGGTTGTGAACTGTAGGCCAGATATTATTTAATATGATTGAACTCAAGAGTAAGACTACTAATTCATGTTCACATAACCCCTGGTCTATATCAGTGTTTCTTAACCATAAGGCCGGTCTCAGCCCATTGTTAGGCTGAGAGTGCGTCCGAAGGGGCCGCCAAAAAATATCTGGTCTGTATGGGCCGCAGTTGATATACACTTTTCCACCACTTGTGGCAGTAATGACAATCTCAAAAAGACAGGACCTAAAGTCATATAAGGTTCTTAAGCGCCAAAATGATGACTAAAGTGATGAAGCGACTATTGAGTTTTGCTAAGAAATATTTGTTATTGATTCAGTTCATTTATTTTAGCACAACATAATTGTAAGTCAAATTTTTTGGTCAGTTAATTATGAGTCCCTTCTTATGCTGTATTAGTGCTTATTTTTCAAAATCAGCCTGACCTAAGCCTCAGGTTTATGTGTTCAATATATGATAATTAACTTATAATTAATAAACACATGGCTTCATTGCATTCGACAAGGTTTGTGGTGGTCGGAGGGGCCGTTGGCGCAAATTGCAGCCACGCTTCCGTCAGTCTACCCCAGGGCAGCTGTGGCTATGAAAGTAGCTTACCACCACCAGGTGTGAATGATTGATGGGTTCTACATGTAAAGCGACTTTGGGTACTTAGAAAAGCGCTATATAAATCCCAGTTATTATTATTATTATTATTAAGGTTGTAAACTGTAGGCTGGATATTAATATTTAAAATGCTTGAAATCAAGAGTAAGACTACTAATTCATGTTCATATAACTTTTGGTCTATATCAGTGTTTCTTAACCATAGGGCCGGGGCCCATTGTTGGGCTGAGAGTTCCCCCTAAGGGGCCGCCAAAAAATATCTGGTCTGTATGGGCCGCAGTTGTGGTACACTTTTCCACCACTTGTGGCAGTAATGACAATATCAAACAACCAGAAGAAATCTAAAGCTAATGTTATTGGAACTAGAGAAGTTTCTTCAGCGCAAAAATTATGGCTCAAGTGGTGAAGCTGTATTTTCATTTGCACTTAAAAAAATTTAACAGGTAACTTCAATCTTTATCAATCAATCTTTATTTATATAGCCCTAAATCACAAGTGTCTCAAAGGGCTGCACAAGCCACAACGACATCCTCGGTACAAAGCCCACATACGGGCAAGGAAAAACTCACCCCAGTGGGACTTAACATTAATTCAGTTTATTTTAGCACAACATAACTGTATTTTCCGTCTGAGTCCTTCTCATGCATTATATGTGATTAGTACGTATTTTTCTAATCAGTAAGGGTGTCAATCTTTGGGCACCTAACGATTCAAGACGATTTCGATTACCGGGGTGACGATTTGATTTAGTATCGATTTTTGATTCAAACCGATTTTCGCAATGTATTATTAAGTATAATAATTATAACAAAACTTTTCAAAAGAGGTTACAGGTTACAAAAGCTCCTTCTGGTTGCTCGGAGATGGCCGAAAAAGTGACTTAAAATTTTTTATTCTTATATAAAAAATAAAAAAAAGTTTAAAAAAAATTAAAAAAATGAATTACCGCTTTTTGAAAATTATGAATCGATTAAGAGTTAGGATTAATAAACGAGGATGATTCGATTCAGAATTGATTCTTGATTCAAACTGATTTTCGCAATGTATTATTTAGTATAATAATTATAGTGAAACTTTTCAAAAGCTCCTTCTGGTTCCTTGGAGATGGCCTGATAACTTTTTTTTTTTTTTTAAACTAATTCCTATTAAAAAATTTGTTTTTTAAATACATTTTTCTAAATTATTAATTGATTTAGAATCAGGATGAATAAGAATCGCCATTTGGATTTGAACTGATTTACTACTCAGCCTAACCTAAGCTAATGTTTAAATGTTAAATGAGTACCGTATTTTTCGGACTATAAGTCGCAGTTTTTTTAATAGTTTGGCCGGTGTTCCAGTGCAACTTAAATATGTTTTTTTCCTTTTTTATTATGCATTTTCGGCAGGTGCGACTTATACTCCGAAAAATACGGTAATAATATTACAAGCTACTTACAGGTTGTCAACTGTCAATAGGTTGTGTATAATCACTGAATACCAGAGGTGGGACCAAGTCATTGTTTTGCAAGTCACAAGTAAGTCTCAAGTCTTTGCCCTCAAGTCCGAGTCAAGTCCCGAGTCAAGACAGGCAAGCCCCGAGTCAAGTCCAAAGTCAAGACTGGAAAGTCTCAAGTCAAGTCCTAAGTCCTGCATTTTGAGTTTCGAGTCCTTTCAAGTCCTTTTAACCACAGACTAATATATTAACACAGATTGTGTATGCTTTTCAAACGCTGTATTTATTTATTAAAACAAGTGCATTTTAAATTGCAGGAAAGAAAATTGTGCTGACATTGCACTTTATAATAGCACTATTAACCAGTCATTTTAAACATTAACTCATTCCTTTACAGAACAAACACATTGTAAAATAAAGTGCAAATGTACTTATTTGTACAAAAGTGTTAACATTGAAAAAACATGACATATACGTGAACATAACAAAAAAGTTGTACTATTTATATGTCAGGGCCCTATGCTGCATTGCATTTGCAAAAGACCAAATTAGCCAAGAGTCTGTCAGTCATTTGTGCACGATGGGGGCGTAGTATGATGCCACCATGGCTGAAAACTCGCTCCACTGGAGCACTGGAGGCAGGCACTGCCAAGACTCTCATGGCCACTCGGAACAGTGAAGGAAGAGTCTTCATGTTCAATGCCCAGAACAAAAGGGGGAGAGAGTTGTTTTGGGTTGGTGCACTACTTGTAAGTGTATCTTGTGTTTTTTATGTTGATTTAATTAAAAAAAGAAAAAAAAAAAAAAAATTCTTGTGCGGCCCGATACCAATCGATCCACGGACCAGTACTGGGCCGCGGCCCGGTGGTTGGGGACCACTGAGGTAAACAACCAACAGTATGTCAGAAAGCTAGCTAAAACGGTACACATATTCATAATATAGTATACATTTTAACTGACCTTTATTTTACTATTTTTGTCTTTTTTTAGGTGGCTAAAATACGCGGTGCTGCTGACCGCCGTCTAACGTTACGTGTGATATATTGACTAACGTAACCCTGCTTAAAAAAATCACTGAACAAAAAGTATGAATAAGGTAGTGAACTGCAACAGATTCCCGTGTTTGCAATAACGTTATAACGTTAGCAGTGAGTTTACAGCCTCACTGATTTAACTACACAGCAAATAAAAGTCACGTTACTTAGCCAATAAACGTTATCTTACATTCAAAACTTACCGTTCTTTGTGCAACTTCAAATGCCGGACGAAGTTGGAAGTTGTTGCCTCTCCATCAGTAATTTTCGAACCGCATGTGTTGCATACTGCAAACCGTTTTGTGTTGACCACCTCGTAATTTTTATACCCAAACAAAATTATTTTAGGTATCATTTTTTGTTCACTGGCGTGTGGTTTGGACATGTCTTCTTCGTTGGTTGTCCTGCAATTTGATTGGATGAATGCTGTGTGATGAAAACAAAGTAGATCTAATTTGATTGGCTGTTGTACTGAGACCACACCAGCTGACACACGCAACGCTGATAGACAAGTACACAATGAAAAATACGGAGCGCTCCCGAATAACTTTTTCATCTTTGGGTTTTGGGGAAAGTAGCAAGTCATGTCAAGTCATGTCAATTCAAAAGGCTCAAGTCCAAGTGAAGTCACAAGTCATTGATGTTAAAGTCTAAGTCGAGTTGCAAGTCTTTTTACATTTTGTCAAGTCGAGTCTAAAGTCATCAAATTCATGACTCGAGTCTGACTCGAGTCCAAGTCATGTGACTCGAGTCCACACCTCTGCTGAATACCATTCAAATCTAAAGTCAGATTACAGTCTTAATATTTTAGCTAGCCCCCGGGCCCGTCTGTAGTGGAAAAGTGAGGTCCCGAGGTGAAAGAGGTTATTTGTTCTATTTAAGCTCATCATGAAGGTTTCAACGTTTTGATTCTGAGAAATCATCAACGTGAGCCAAATATGAGTCGTTTATGCAAAAAAAGGAAAGAAAACGTAATTTGTCATTTGTTGCATTTATTTTGGGGTCTTCCCACAGGAGTTTCACATTGGAGGGAAAATTCAAGTAGGCGCCTTTTCTATTTGAGCAGTCGATTGAGGAACATGTCAGTCATCATGCAAGTGCAAACACATCTTACGAATCAATATCAGGCAGGCGACTTCTTCTTCTCCTCCGAAAAAAGCAGAAGTGCATAAGCGACAGTCACTTCCTGTTCATGTTTTCGTGCACAAGGGACTCTTCGCCGAACCGCCGCGCGGCTGTCAGAGAGCGCTTCCTCCCCCGCGACAAGTCCACTTGGCCGTCACCGCTCGTTTCTTTCCTGGCGACAATGTTCGGTCTGAGAGAACAGAGAGGTTCTTGTACCGTCTGCAAAGTCACATGAGATGAGGGAGGAATCGTCAAGAACGACACCACTACCCTGCTCCGTTGTCGTAGTAGGAGCAGACGTCCTGATCCTCCATGATGGTCACAGATCAAACCGAACGTGTTGATTTCACTTTTTTCTTTGACGCACTGCCATCCAGGGCAGCAACTATCAATTGTTTTAGTAACCGAGTCATTTCTCTGAATTATTGAAAACACATTTTATAGCCTCAATGCGACCTTTCCAGATAAAAGTTAAAATTATGATTATTAAAAATGCACATAACGTTGAAAAATGCCCCTTTGCCGCGGGAGCATCACTATGTATGTATTATATTAGGGCTGGGCGATACCATTGTTTTAAATTGGTCGATATCCATAATTATTGATATTTTTTATGACCTATAGAAAATAAAGACCAGGAGAAAAACATTTTAAATGTAAACATTTCAATACATCTATACTTTTACTTACATATTTTATATTTTCGGTTCGGTGGCCACGGATGAAGCGCTGGCTGTCCAAAGTCGAGACCGCTCGGTTGGGGACATATTTGCGCTGCTGACCTGTCTCCGCTCGGGATGGTCTCCTGCTGGTCCCACTATGGACTGGACTCTCACTATTATGTTAGATCCACTATGGACTGGACTCTCACTATTATGTTAGATCCACTATGGACTGGACTCTCACAATATTATGCTAGATCCACTCGACGTCCATTGCACCACATCTGCGGTCCCCTCCATTGTCCCATTGGGTTGAGTTTTTCCTTGCCCTGATGTGGGATTTGAGGCGAAAATGTCGTTGTGGCTTGTGCAGCCCTTTGAGACACTCTTGATTCAGGGCTATATAAGTAAACATTGATTGATTTGTGTGTGTGTACGTATATACATACATACATACACACAATCTACAAAGTAAATAGTCATGAAAATAAAGAAAACGCATTGAAATGAGAAGGTGTGTCCAAACCTTTGGCCTGTACTGTGGGTGTATGTATATATATATATATATATATATATATATATATATATATATATGTATATATATATATACACAAAAAAATACATATATTTTACGTCCTTTCGTAAAAAAAACACCCTGTTTTTAATGGCAAAAACCAAAATGTTTGAAATATATATATATATATATATATATATATATATATATATATATATATATATATATATATATATATATAAGGGATGTCCCGATCCAGGATTTTGCACTTCCGATCCGATACAGATATTGTTTTTGCACTTCCGATCCGATACCGATACTGACCGATACCGATACTGACCGATACTGACCGATACTGGCCTATCCGAGCATGTATTGAAGTTTAAAGTTATTTAGCCTACTTAGTTGTCAGAATCATGTTGAAAAGGGTTTTAGTACTCTTGATAACAACTAGCCAGCTGAATTAGGGGAGTTTGAATAATACACAATGGTTGGTAACAAGAAACTGACCTGTTTATTCAAGGATAAACACAAAATAGACAAAATTATACATGACAAACAGAAATGGCATCATTGGACTAGGGCTGGGCGATATGGCCTTTTTTTAATATTGCGATATTTTAAGGCCATATTGCGATACACGATATATATCTCAATATTTTGCCTTACCCTTGAATGAACACTTGATGCATATAATCACAGCAGTATGATGATTCTATGTGTTTTGATTGATTGATTGAGACTTTTATTAGTAGGTTGCACAGTGAAGTACATATTCCGTACAATTGACCACTAAATGGTAGCACCCGAATAAGTTTTCCACTTGTTTAAGTCGGGGTCATGATACAGATACAAACCCGGTTTCCATATGAGTTGGGAAATTGTGTTAGATGTAAATATAAACGGAATACAATGATTTGCAAATCCTTTCCAACCCATATTCTGTTGAATATGCTACAAAGACAACATATTTGATGTTCAAACTGATAAACATTTTTTATTTTGCAAATAATCATTAACTTTAGAATTTGATGCCAGCAACACGTGACAAAGAAGTTGGGAAAGGTGGCAATAAATACTGATAAAGTTGAGGAATGCTCATCAAACACTTATTTGGAACATCCCACAGGTGTGCAGACTAATTGGGAACAGGTGGGTGCCATGATTGGGTATAAAAACAGCTTCCCAAAAAATGTTTAGTCTTTCACAAGAAAGGATGGGGCGAGGTACACCCCTTTGTCCACAACTGCGTGAGCAAATAGTCAAACAGTTTAAGAACGTTTCTCAAAGTGCAATTGCAAGAAATTTAGGGATTTCAACATCTACGGTCCATAATATCATCAAAAGGTTCAGAGAATCTGGAGAAATCACTCCACGTAAGCGGCATGGCCGGAAACCAACACTGAATGACCGTGACCTTCGATCCCTCAGACGGCACTGTATCAAAAACAGACCTCAATCTCTAAAGGATATCACCACATGGGCTCAGGAACACTTCAGAAAACCACTGTCACTAAATATAGTTGGTCGCTACATCTGTAAGTGCAAGTTAAAGCTCTACTATGCAAAGCGAAAGCCATTTATCAACAACATCCAGAAACGCCGCCGGCTTCTCTGGGCCCGAGATCATCTAAGATGGACTCATGCAAAGTGGAAAAGTGTTCTGTGGTCTGACGAGTCCACATTTCAAATTGTTTTTGGAAATATTCGACATCGTGTCATCCGGACCAAAGGGGAAGCGAACCATCCAGACTGTTAGACGCAAAGTTCAAAAGCCAGCATCTGTGATGGTATGGGGGTGCATTAGTGCCCAAGGCATGGGTAACTTACACATCTGTGAAGGCAGCATTAATGCTGAAAGGTACATACAGGTTTTGCCATCTAAGCGCCGCCTTTTTCATGGACGCCCCAGCTTATTTCAGCAAGACAATGGCAAGCTACATTCAGCATGTGTTACAACAGCGTGGCTTCGTAAAAAAAGAGTGCGGGTACTTTTCTGGCCCGCCTGCAGTCCAGACCTGTCTCCCATCGAAAATGTGTGGCGCATTATGAAGCGTAAAATACTAGAGCGTAGACCCCGGACTGTTGAATGACTGAAGCTCTACATAAAACAAGAATGGGAAAGAATTCCACTTTCAAAGCTTCAACAATTAGTTTCCTCAGATCCCAATCGTTTGAGTGTTGTTAAATAAAAAGGTGATGTAACACAGTGGTGAACATGCCCTTTCCCAACTACTTTGGCACGTGTTGCAGCCATGAAATTCTAAGTTAATTATTACCGTATTTGCAAAAAAAAAAAAAATTTGAGTTCCAACATCAAATATCTTGTCTTTGTAGTGCATTCAATTGAATATGGGTTTAAACAGATTTGCAAATCATTGTATTCCGTTTATATTTACATCTATCACAATTTCCCAACTCATATGGAAACGGGGTTTGTATATACTATCATCATAATACAGTCATCACACAAGATAATCAGAGTACAGGTAAAAGCCAGTAAATTAGAATATTTTGAAAAACTTGATTTATTTCAGTAATTGCATTCAAAAGGTGTAACTTGTACATTATATTTATTCATTGCACACAGACTGATGCATTCAAATGTTTATTTCATTTAATTTTGATGATTTGAAGTGGCAACAAATGAAAATCCAAAATTCCGTGTGTCACAAAATTAGAATATTACTTAAGGCTAATACAAAAAAGGGATTTTTAGAAATGTTGGCCAACTGAAAAGTATGAAAATGAAAAATATAAGCATGTACAATACTCAATACTTGGTTGGAGCTCCTTTTGCCTCAATTACTGCGTTAATGCGGCGTGGCATGGAGTCGATGAGTTTCTGGCACTGCTCAGGTGTTATGAGAGCCCAGGTTGCTCTGATAGTGGCCTTCAACTCTTCTGCGTTTTTGGGTCTGGCATTCTGCATCTTCCTTTTCACAATACCCCACAGATTTTCTATGGGGCTAAGGTCAGGGGAGTTGGCGGGCCAATTTAGAACAGAAATACCATGGTCCGTAAACCAGGCACGGGTAGATTTTGCGCTGTGTGCAGGCGCCAAGTCCTGTTGGAACTTGAAATCTCCATCTCCATAGAGCAGGTCAGCAGCAGGAAGCATGAAGTGTTCTAAAACTTGCTGGTAGACGGCTGCGTTGACCCTGGATCTCAGGAAACAGAGTGGACCGACACCAGCAGATGACATGGCACTTGTTGCCACTTCAAATCATCAAAATTAAATGAAATAAACATTTGAATGCATCAGTCTGTGTGCAATGAATAAATATAATGTACAAGTTACACCTTTTGAATGCAATTACTGAAATAAATCAAGTTTTTCAAAATATTCTAATTTACTGGCTTTTACCTGTATATACATCGAACTATCCACATCATTCATGTAAAGACATCTTCCCGCTTGAAGCCAAACCACTGCCAGACGATGGACCCTGTGCTGTTTTTCTTGGGAATTAATTATTCCTCCATTTGTCACCAGATTCGCACCTTCTTTCTCTCGTATTACCGCTCAAACTACACCGTTAGCTGTTAGCATCACAGCTAACGTTACCATGTCGCTGTCTGCTCCGCGGGAGCGTGTGACGTTGCTCACGTGACAGTATGTGACGTATGTAAGGAGGTGCACTTGTTTTAAGTGTCTGTGAGAAGGAGAGACAGGAAAGAGTGAGAAACGCATGCAGTTTAATGCCCCGCAGCTAAAAGCAACTGCCTGAGAACGTATACTCGAATATCACGATATAGTCATTTTCTATATCGCACAGAGACAAAACCGCGATATATCGAGTAAATCGCTCTCTACATCAACTTAAGGTCTGTTCGTCGATATAAAGTTTACAAAAAAATACATATATTTTACGTCCTTTCGTAAAAAAACCACCCTGTTTTTAATGGCAAAAACCAAAATGTTTGAAATATATTTGAAAAATATTTCAGGGTGGATTTTTTAATTTGAAGTAATTGGAGCCTTAAATAGGACATTAATTCATAACACTGATTTTAATTCAGTATTAATATTTGAGCAATAACAAATAAAACATCATTACAATTAGGGTTCCAAAAGAAATATTTTACATTTACATGTGTTTATTGTTTTGCTTTAAACTTTAGATCTGTCAATTAAAAGTTTATTACTTTTTAATATTATATTTTGTCCTTTTCGTCAAAGAAAATATTATTTTTATGGCAAACAAACAACATGTGCAATAATTTCCCCAAAATATATTGTAAGTTTCATATTTGATGTAAAGTAATTGGAGCATTAAATATGTCAATAGTCATAACATTGATTCCGATTCATTATTTTTTTTTTTAGCAATGAGAGTTTTAAAGAAAAAAAACAGTCTGCATAGCAGTTTTGTGTTATTAGGATCAAAATTTTAACTTTTTGTTGTAATATTTCACCAGTTTGCTATTTTATTCCACTTTATGCGTTTTTTAAATTTTACTAGTATTTTTTGAATGTCATTCAAAAAGGCAAGAAAAAATGGCTCCCAGGCCACACTCTGAACACACCTGATATACAGGCACCATCGGTAATTGCTGTAGCGAGTGACTTCCACGTGATACAGAATCTAAAGACAGGCGAGCGATGGTGGTGACGGCGGCAGCTGCAGGCAGCCATGTTGTGATCACAGACGATGAGGCGTGTGCACGTGGTGACAAGAAGCCGACCTGAGCTCCTGTCCGCACGAATCAGCGAGTGCGCTCGTGCAGAAAAGTCTGTCCTCCCTGGTGGACGTCCCCCCCACCTGCTCTATTGCTATTGTTCCTAAATGTCACCGGCGTACTTCGCTACACTTCCCACAACTGCAGCGCCTCCACGCTGACGGACAGACCGCCGCTGGGCGTTAGCGTCAACGTCGTCAGAGTGGGAAGTGTCTTAATACTGCAAATTTAATTCCTACAGGACGCCATTCCAAGTGGGAATCATTATTATTATTATCTTTATTATTATCATTATTATTGGTATTATTTGTATTATTGTTATCATTATTGTTATTATCATTATAATAATAATTATTATTGTTATTATTTGTATTATTATTATCATCATTTGTATTATCATTATTACTATTATTATTATTATCATTATTACCATTATTATTATCATCATTATTGATATCATTATTATTATCATTATTATTATTATCATCATCATTATCATTATCAATATTATTATTATGATTATCATCATTATTATTATTGTTAATATTATCATTATTACCATCATCATTATTATTGTGATCATTATTACTATTATTATTGTCATCATTACCATTATTATTATGATTATTAAAATTATCATTATCATCAACATTATCATTATTATTATTGTTATCATTATCATCATTATCAATATTATTATTATTATGATTATCATTATTATTATTGTTAATATTATCATTATTATTGTTATCATCATCATCATTATTATTGTTAGTTGTAGTAGTAGTATCATTATTAGTATTAGTATCATTACTATTATTTTATAATCATTATTATTAGTAGTAGTATCATTATTCTCACTATTAGTATTATCATCATCATTTTGTATTATTATTAATACTATCATTATTATCATCATTATTAGTATTATTACTACTACTATCATTAGTATTATCATCATCATTATTATTATTATTATCCTCATTGATATTGTCCGATATCAGCAAAAAAAACAAGTAACCTTTAACGTCCTCCAATAAATACAAAATCGTATTTTACTAAAGTCATTTACAAAAGGTAAACATGCTAGGCTATAGGTTAAGGAGCTAGCAGTTACACATCAGCTAAGCACACAAGAGCATACAAGCTACACGCAAGTCATAATCTTTGAACAATAAAACAGCACATTTGTCAATATGAACAAATATCAAATAATTATAGTTGCATATTACTTACACATACAAAGTCTCCAAGGCAGAAAGTATCCAGTAACAACCGTGTCCGCATCATTCAACTTACTGCATCATGAACTTAACTTCATGAATTATTGTGACATTTGGCTAAACTTCAACTTAAAGACAGCATGAGTCCATTCCAGACAGTTAATAATAAATAACAGTGTTTTTTATACCTAAAATTGTTCTCTGTTTGATCCATTTCACTTGATCAAACGTTTTCTAACATTCCACACTACTAAATGATAAATATATGAATGATTTGTGCTGACGTAGCAGTCGTGTACTCACTTTTTCGGCCGTGTTGTGTTTTTCCTCTTGTTCCGAGGCGAGCGTGCCGACTACCGAGTTATAAACCCCGGGCTATCAAATCGATAGCCAGCAATGGTCACGAAGGTGTGAGGGAGGGAGGTTTACCAACGCAAATGTTAAGCTCCTTTACACTAAATACCAGATGGGAGGGGAGAGAGCATATGACACAACAACAGTTTAGAAAATGGTGCACTGTTAAACCAGCAAGGAGAAGGTAGAAGAGATACTTTCGCAGTGAGTCAACACGGACAAGGTCATTCTCTGGTCAGAACGTGCTTTTCACAGTAAAACTTCAGTTTGGAATGGGCATCAATGTTTTCCATCACAGAATCGGTCCCACGTAAATTGAATCTTTGACAAATCGAACGGACTAGTTTGTCACATTCGATGTTTGGCCGCACGATATACGAGACAATGTACGAAAACGACGGCGAAAGTTTGTCGAAAATCAAATCGTACAAAAAAAGGCTCTAGTGTACTTTTAGAAGTTCCTTTTCTCTGACTTGTGTGCTATGATTTGCTGCGATGTGCAAACCAGCTAAAGCCTTTATTAGCGTCTTTGAACTTTCAGATAGCAGGGTTTAGATGACAGGTTTCCTATTTTTTTCAGATTTCAGAGTGTTGAATATGTTAAAATGTGTTTTGTGGCAATTCCAGTTCCTATGTAGAGTGGCACTTTCCATCATTTTCAGCAGACTGCATTGCAAAACGATTAACCCTTCGCCCCCTCTTCCTCTCACGCGAGATCCATCCAGGAACGGGGCCGTATAAATCTCTTCCCTACTGTAATAGTGCACAACTACTCAAAACTAAGGCGAGATTCTCTGTGACTCCTCAATTTTAGTTCTTTGTATCTTGGTGGTGAGTTCAAGTGCAGCTACCAGCAGTCAGTGTTGCAGAGTGTGCACGGGCACGCTCACATGCACCGAGGCGACACAGCGACTAACGCAACATGACCACAACATGAACCTTTACACACCTGACTAGTTTTTACACTGCTAAACGAGCTGAACGCGCTGCGGGGAACAATTATGTTCATTTGCATAAACACCTTCTTCTCTGGCTAAACAACAGTGGCAACGCCACCGACTTGATGACTCAGCGTCATGTGACCCAACCTGCTTTACACTTATCATCCAGGGGTCAAACTCTGCCGTACCATTTTTTTATGGATTTGAATAACCATCCACAACATGACAGTAGCAGTGATGTGACGTTCACCAACGAATTTAGTTTTTTGAACGGCTCTTTTGGGTGAACGAGAAGAACCCACTAGCACTTTGGGAGCTGTTTCTATTTTATTTGTATTAATTTTGGATTCACTCGCAGACACAATGTCACCCGAATGGCAACTGAACTGAAAAAATATTTTTTTAAATGACTTTATTTTGTCTTTTTATTTACTTTCAATAAATTTGTTTGTTGTTTCAGTTTATTTTTGTTTTATTTAGTTACATTTTTATTTGAATTTCAATGTTTTTTATTACTTTTTTGAGAAGCTGTTTTTATTACACGCAGACACAATGATACCTGAATGGCCACTGAACTAAAAAAAATATTTTATCTTATATTTTTAATTTATTTTCAATTCATTTTTTTTATTAGTTTTTTCAGTTTATTTTTGTTTTATTTAGTTACATTTTTATTAGATTTAATTTTTTTTTTTTTTATTACTTTCTTTGGGAGCTGTTTTTTTCCACACGCAGACACAATGTCACCCGAATGGCAACTGAACTAAAAAATGATTGTTTTAAATATTTTATTTAATATTTTTTGTTTATTTTTAAATTTGTTTTTAGTTGTTTCAGTTTATTTATTTTAGTTTTAATTAATTTTAATAATTTAATAATACATTTTTATTAGAATTTCATTTGTGTAACGTTTTAGGGGAGCTGTTTTTATTCACACGCAGACACAATGTTAGCAAATGGCCACTGAACTAAAAAATAATTTTATAGATTTGACCTATTTTCAAATAATTTTTTTCAGTTTTATTCAGTTTATATATTTTATTTTTATTTAGTCAAATTTTTATTTGAATTTTATTTTTTATTACTTTTTTGGGAGCTGTTTATATTCACACGCAACACAAAAGTTGCATGTGAATGGCAACTGAACTAAAAAATAAAATACATTTAAATATTGTTTTATATTTTTATTTGTTTACAAATGTTTTCATTGTTTCAGTTTTTTGTTTTACTTAGTTACATTTTTATTTGAATTTAATTTTTTTTTAATTACTTTTTTTGAGAAGCTGTTTTTATCCACACGCAGACACAATGTCACACAAATGGCCACTGAACTAAAAATGTACTTTATTTTCAAATCATTTGTTTAGTCGTTTGTTTATTTTAGTTTTATTTAGTTGCAAAAACCTCAAAATTACACAATATATATGTATTTTTTAGAACAATAAACAATACTTCAGTGAATGTCATAAGAAAAAATATATATAAAATGAAATAAAAAAATAAGTACAGGAAAAATAAAAACACTCCCATCTCTATACTTGTATGCATAAACGTAGATACACAGAGAATCATATAATGAAGTTATTAAATTATCCTAAATGAAATACAATGACTTGGTTTATATTATTGTATATACTAGGTCAGTGGTTCTCAACCTTTTTTCAGCAATGTACCCCCTGTGAATTTTTTTTTAATTCAAGTACCCCCTAATCAGAGCAAAGCATTTTTGGTTGAAAAAAAAAAAAGATAAAGAAGTAAAATACAGCACTATGTCATCAGTTTCTGATTTATTAAATTGTATAACAGTGCAAAATATTGCTCATTTGTAGTGGTCTTTCTTGAACTATTTGGAAAAAAAGATAAAAATAACTAAAAACTTGTTGAAAAATAAACGAGTGATTCAATTATAAATAAAGATTTCTACACATAGAAGTAATCATCAACTTAAAGTGCCCTCTTTGGGGATTGTATTAGAGATCCATCTGGATTCATCAACTTAATTCTAAACATTTCTTCACAAAAAAAAAAAAATCTTTAACATCAATATTTATGGAACATGTCCACAAAAAAATCTAGCTGTCAACACTGAATGTTGCATTTCTTTTCACAGTTCTTTTTGACAGACATTTTAGTGACAAACCTGAGCTTGTGCTTCACTGAGTTTATGAACTTACATTCATATTTTGTTGAAGTATTATTCAATAAATATATTTATAAAGGATTTCTGAATTGTTATTTTTAGAATATTTTTTAAAAATCTCACGTACCCCTTGGCATACCTTCAAGTACCCCCAGGGGTACGCGTATCCCCATTTGAGAACCACTGAACTAGGTCATAAAATCAGTGCCAGTTGAGTCGTTCCATAGGTTGCCTGTAGGGATTTTTAATGTCCAGCAGATGTCAGTATTTAGCAGAGGTGTGGACTCGAGTCACATGACTTGGACTCGAGTCAGACTCGAGTCATGAATTTGATGACTTTAGACTCGACTTGACAAAATGTAAAAAGACTTGCAACTCGACTTAGACTTTAACATCAATGACTTGTGACTTCACTTGGACTTGAGCCTTTTGAATTGACATCACTTGACATGACTTGCTACTTTCCCCAAAACCCAAAGATGAAAAAGTTATTCGGGAGCGCTCCGTATTTTTCATTGTGTACTTGTCTATCAGCGTTGCGTGTGTCAGCTGGTGTGCTGTCAGTACAACAGCCAATCAAATTAGATCTACTTTGTTTTCATCACACAGCATTCATCCAATCAAATTGCAGGACAACCAACGAAGAAGACATGTCCAAACCACACGCCAGTGAACAAAAAATGATACCTAAAATATTTTCGTTTGGGTATAAAAATTACGAGGTGGTCAACACAAAACGGTTTGCAGTATGCAACACATGCGGTTCGAAAATTACTGATGGAGAGGCAACAACTTCCAACTTCGTCCGGCATTTGAAGTTGCACAAAGAACGGTAAGTTTTGAATGTAAGATAACGTTTATTGGCTAAGTAACGTGACTTTTATTTGCTGTGTAGTTAAATCAGTGAGGCTGTAAACTCACTGCTAACGTTATAACGTTATTGCAAACACGGGAATCTGTTGCAGTTCACTACCTTATTCATACTTTTTGTTCAGTGATTTTTTTTAAGCAGGGTTACGTTAGTCAATATATCACACGTAACGTTAGACGGCGGTCAGCAGCACCGCATATTTTAGCCACCTAAAAAAAGACAAAAATAGTCAAATAAAGGTCAGTTAAAATGTATACTATATTATGAATATGTGTACCGTTTTAGCTAGCTTTCTGACATACTGTTGGTTGTTTACCTCAGTGGTCCCCAACCACCGGGCCGTGGCCCGGTACTGGTCCGTGGATCGATTGGTATCGGGCCGCACAAGAAATACAATTTTTTTTTTTTTTTTTTAATTAAATCAACATAAAAAACACAAGATACACTTACAAGTAGTGCACCAACCCAAAACAACTCTCTCCCCCCTTTTGTTCTGGGCATTGAACATGAAGACTCTTCCTTCACTGTTCCGAGTGGCCATGAGAGTCTTGGCAGTGCCTGCCTCCAGTGCTCCAGTGGAGCGAGTTTTCAGCCATGGTGGCATCATACTACGCCCCCATCGTGCACAAATGACTGACAGACTCTTGGCTAATTTGGTCTTTTGCAAATGCAATGCAGCATAGGGCCCTGACATATAAAAAGTACAACTTTTTTGTTATGTTCACGTATATGTCATGTTTTTTCAATGTTAACACTTTTGTACAAATAAGTACATTTGCACTTTATTTTTCAATGTGTTTGTTCTGTAAAGGAATGAGTTAATGTTTAAAATGACTGGTTAATAGTGCTATTATAAAGTGCAATGTCAGCACAATTTTCTTTCCTGCAATTTAAAATGCACTTGTTTTAATAAATAAATACAGCGTTTGAAAAGCATACACAATCTGTGTTAATATATTAGTCTGTGGTTAAAAGGACTTGAAAGGACTCGAAACTCAAAATGCAGGACTTAGGACTTGACTTGAGACTTTCCAGTCTTGACTTTGGACTTGACTCGGGGCTTGCCTGTCTTGACTCGGGACTTGACTCGGACTTGAGGGCAAAGACTTGAGACTTACTTGTGACTTGCAAAACAATGACTTGGTCCCACCTCTGGTATTTAGTGACACAGTATCGACACAGTATCAATACAGTTTTGCAATGTGTCGAAACGCTTCATGACGCCTCATCAACCCATCACTACATAGCATGTAGCTTGAACTGGTCTAATCTTCCTCACTATCTTGTTTGTGTCTTTAAAAAAAAAAACAGAACACACTTACTCACCTGCGTCATCCTAAAACGTCGTCCTTCTCTTTGGCGTGAAATGAAGAAGACCATTTAAAGAACAACATTGTTTTCACCGACTCATGCTAGGTCCCGAAGCTAAGCTAAGATAGCTCGTAGCTTAGCACGCATTAGCGAGAACGCTTCAGCCTCAACGGTCTGTTGGCAGAATTACAACAAACAAAAGTGAATATTCTTTTAAGCAGGTCTGTTGTAGTGATGGGTCCGGCAACACCGATGCATCGGCGCATGCGTCGAGCTCATAGAGCGAAACCCTGTGTCGGTGCGCGTACCGCTTTTAGAAAGTCACGTGACCGATCATGAGCTGTTTTGGTCACGTGACCGATACGCCAACTGTGTCGCACTGACGCCTCCTCTGTGCCCTGTGAGCGGGTCTTTTCTACAGCCGGAGAAATAATAACTAAGAAGAGAAATCGTCTAAAATGTAATACGTCGGAAAAACCTTTTTAATTTTTTTATAAAAATGTGTAAAAAAATCAAATTAAAAAAATTCCCAGTCCACAATCATCCACAACACGTTCTCTTAGATTTCCATGTTATGATACATGTTCACATTATTTATTGACTGTATCTAAAAAAGATAAACATATATTTTTATTTAAATGAAGATATGAAATAATCCTAAATGAAATACAATGACTTGGTTTATATTATTGTATATACTAGGGCAGGGGTCACCAACGCGGTGCCCGCGGTCACCAGGTAGCCCGTAAGGACCAGATCAGTCGCCCGCTGGCCTGTTCTAAAAATAGCTCAAAGAGCAGCACTTACCAGTGAGCTGCCTCTATTTTTTACATTTTATTTATTTACTAGCAAGCTGGTCTCGCTTTGCTCGACATTTTTAATTCTAAAAGAGACAAAACTCAAATAGAATTTGAAAATCCACGAAAATATTTTAAAGACTTGGTCTTCACTTGGAATAAGCGGTAGAAAATGGATGGATGGATGGGTCTTCACTTGTTTAAATAAATTCATTTATTTTTTACTTTGCTTCTTATTACTTTTAGAAATACAATTTTAGAGAAAAAATACAACCTTAAAAATGATTTTAGGATTTTTAAACAAATATACCTTTTTACCTTTTAAATTTCTTCCTCTTCTTTCCTGACAATTTAAATCAATGTTCAAGTAATTTATTTTTTTTAAATGTAAAGAATAATAAATATTTTAGCTTCTGTTTTTTCGACGAAGAATATTTGTGAAATATTTCTTCAAACTTACTATGATCAAAATTCAAAAATATTATTCTGGCAAATCTAGAAAATCTGTAGAATCAAATTTAAATCTTATTTCAAAGTATTGTGAATTCCTTTTAAAATTTTTGTTCTGGAAAATCTAGAAGAAATACTGATTTGTCTTTGTTAGAAATATAGCTTGGTCCAATTTGTTGAATATTCTAACAAAGTGCAGATTGGATTTCAACCAATTTAAAAACATGTCATCAAAATTCTAAAATGTATCTTAATCAGGGAAAATGACTAATGATGTTTCATAAATTATTTTTTTAATTTTTTCCAAAAAGATTCAAATAAGCTAGTTTTTCTCTTCTTTTTGTCGGTTGAATTTTGAATTTTAAAGAGTCGAAATTGAAGATAAATTATGTTTCAAAATTTTATTTTACATTTTTTCCCGTGTTTTCTCCTCTTTTAAACCGTTCAATTAAGTGTTTTTTTCATCATTTATTCTCTACAAAAAAACCTTCCGTCAAAGGAAAAAAAAATGTACGACGGAATGACGGACAGAAATACCCATTTTTTTATATATATAAATTTATTTATTTAGCTATTCTTGTTTAAATCACACTTACGTGTAACTTACAAATGACAATATATTTATTTATTTAAGTGTGTATCAAACTGGTAGCCCTTCGCATTAATCAGTACCCAAGAAGTAGTTTTTGGTTTCAAAAAGGTTGGTGACCCCTGTACTAGGGCATCAAATCAGTGCTAGTTGAGTCGTTCCATAGGTTGCCTGTAGGGATTTTTAATGTCCAGCAGATGTCAGTATTTAGTGACACAGTATCGACACAGTATCAATACAGTTTTGCAATGTGTCGAAACGCTTCATGACGCCTCATCAACCCATCACTACATAGCATGTAGCTTGAACCGGTCTAATCTTCCTCACTATCTTGTTTGTGTCTTTAAAAAAAAAAACAGAACACACTTACTCACCTGCGTCATCCTAAAACGTCGTCCTTCTCTTTGGCGTGAAATGAAGAAGACCATTTAAAGAACAACATTGTTTTCACCGACTCATGCTAGGTCCCGAAGCTAAGCTAAGATAGCTCGTAGCTTAGCACGCATTAGCGAGAACGCTTCAGCCTCAACGGTCTGTTGGCAGAATTACAACAAACAAAAGTGAATATTCTTTTAAGCAGGTCTGTTGATAACATAATTATAATAGTTAAACAAAAATAACGTAGCGCAAACCATTAGGGACAAGTTTGGGGAGCTTTTGTCCAGGTGCTCTGATGAGTACAACAGCTGCGCCCCCTCCATGCGCCCATATATGGACTTTCCGCATGGCCACATCATTAGGTACACCAACTGCTGAGGGTCCAGTGCAAAGATGCGCGTAAACACACAAGAAAGTTACTGTCAGACATGTTTTATTGACCCCCGTGTTCACCAGGAGGATGTTCCCCTTCCTGAGCTTCAACATCAGCGCTCTGGACCCCTCCGCCCACTATAACGTCTACGTGGACGTGGTTCTGGCGGACCAGCACCACTGGCGCTACCAGGGGGGGAAGTGGGTGCAGTGTGGCAAAGCGGAGGGCAACATGCCAGGTAATGTTGACAGTGTGACATACATTCCTACATTCTTACGTCATGCCTTACTTTTGTCAACGCGGCGCAGGAAACAGGACGTACGTGCACCCCGACTCGCCCAACACGGGCGCACATTGGATGAGACAGGAAGTGTCCTTCAGCAAACTCAAGCTGACCAACAACAAAGGCAGCACCAACAACGTGGCACAGGTGCGTTATGTCTTTATTTATGTCTATGATAATATAACCGTGACACAGGTGCGTTCTGTCTTTATTCATGTCCATGATAATATATACGTGACACAGGTGCGTTATGTCTTTATTCATGTCCATGATAATATAAACGTGACACAGGTGCGTTATGTCTTTATTTATGTCTATGATAATATAAATGTGGCACAAGTGCGTAATATCTTTATGTGTATGATAATATAAACGTGACACAGGTACGTCATGTCTTTATTTATGTCTATAACGATATAAACGTGGCACAGGTGCGCTTTGTCTTTATTTATGTCTATGATAATATAAATGTGGCACAAGTGCGTTATGTCTTTATGTGTATGATAATATAAACGTGACACAGGTACGTCATGTCTTTATTTATGTCTATAACGATATAAACGTGGCACAGGTGCGCTTTGTCTTTATTTATGTGTATGAAAATATAAACGTGACACAGGTGCGTTCTGCTTTTTTTATGTCTGATAATATAAACGTGACACAGGTGCGTTATGTCTTTATTTATGTCTATGATAATATAAACGTGGCACAGGTGCGTTATGTCTTTATGTGTATGATAATATAAACGTGACACAGGTACGTCATGTCTTTATTTATGTCTATAACGATATAAACGTGGCACAGGTGCGCTTTGTCTTTATTTATGTGTATGATAATATAAATGTGACACAGGTACGTTATGTCTTTATTTATGTCTATGAAAATATAAACGTGACACAGGTGCGTTCTGCTTTTTTATGTCTGATAATATAAACGTGACACAGGTGCGTTATGTCTTTATTTATGTCTATGAAAATATAAACGTGACACAGGTGCGTTCTGCTTTTTTTATGTCTGATAATATAAACGTGACACAGGTGCGTTATGTCTTTATTTATGTCTATGAAAATATAAACGTGACACAGGTGCGTTCTGCTTTTTTTATGTCTGATAATATAAACGTGACACAGGTGCGTTATAAACGTCTTTATTTATGTCTATGAAAATATAAACGTGACACAGGTGCGTTCTGCTTTTTTTATGTCTGATAATATAAACGTGACACAGGTGCGTCATGTCTTTATTTATGTCTATAACGATATAAACGTGGCACAGGTGCGCTTTGTCTTTATTTATGTGTATGATAATATAAATGTGACACAGGTACGTTATGTCTTTATTTATGTCTATGAAAATATAAACGTGACACAGGTGCGTTCTGCTTTTTTTATGTCTGATAATATAAACGTGACACAGGTGCGTTATGTCTTTATTTATGTCTATGAAAATATAAACGTGACACAGGTGCGTTCTGCTTTTTTTATGTCTGATAATATAAACGTGACACAGGTGCGTTATGTCTTTATTTATGTCTATGAAAATATAAACGTGACACAGGTGCGTTCTGCTTTTTTTTATGTCTGATAATATAAACGTGACACAGGTGCGTTATGTCTTTATTTATGTCTATGATAATATAAACGTGGCACAGGTGCGTTATGTCTTTATTCATGCCCATGATAATATAAACGTGGCACAAGTGCGTTTTTCTTTTTTTTATGTCTATGATAATATAAACGTGGCACAGGTGCGTTATGTCCTTATTTATGTCTATCATAATATAAAGGTGACACAGGTGCGTTATGTCTTTATTTATGTCTATGATAATATAAACGAGGCACAGGTACGTTATGTCTTTTTTGTGTGTCTATGATAATATAAAGGTGACACAGGTGCATTATGTTTTTATTCATTTCCATGATAATATAAAGGTGACACAGGTGCATTATGTTTTTATTCATTTCCATGATAATATAAACGTGACACAGGTGCGTTATGTCTTTATGTCTGATAATATAAACGTGACACAGGTGCGTTATGTCTTTATGTCTGATAATATAAACGTGACACAGGTGCGTTATATCTTTATGTGTATGATAATATAAACGTGGCACAAGTGCGCTATGTCTTTATTTATGTCTAATAATATAAACGTGGCACAGGTGCGTTATGTCTCTTATGTCTATGATAATATAAACGTGACACAGGTGTGTTATATCTATGTGTATGATAATATAAATGTGGCACAGGTGCGTTATGTCTTTATGTCTATGATAATATATACGTGACACAGGTGCGTTATGTCTTTATTTATGTCTATGATAATAAAAACGTGACACGTGACACAGGTGCGTTATGTCTTTATTCATGTCCATGATAATGTATACGTGGCACAAGTGCGTTATGCCTTTATTTATGTCTATGATCATCTAAACGTGACACAGGTGCGTTATGTCTTTATTCATGTCCATGATAATATATACGTGGCACAAGTGTGTTATGTCTTTATTTATGTCTATGATCATCTAAACGTGACACAGGTGCGTTACATCTTTTTGTGTATGTTAATATAAACGTGACACAGGTACGTTATGTCTTCATGTCTTTGATAATATAATTGTGGCACAGGTGCGTTATGTCTTTATTTATGTCTATAATAATATAAACGTGACACAGGTGCGTTATGTTTTTATTTATGTCTATGATAATATATACGTGGCACAAGGGCGTTATGTCTTTATTTATGTCTATGATCATCTAAACGTGACACAGGTGCGTTACATCTTTATGTGTATGATAATATAAACGTGACACAAGTACGTTATGTCTTTATGTCTATGATAACATAAACGTGGCACAGGTGCGTTATGTCTTTATGTCTATGATTATAAAAACGTGACACAGGTGCGTTATGTCTTTATTTATGTCTATCATAATATAAAGGTGAAACAGGTGCGTTATGTCTTTTATGTCTATGATAATAAAAACGTGACACAGGTGCGTTGTGTCTTTATTTATGTCTATGATAATATAAATGTGACACAGGTGCGTTATGTCTTTATTTATGTCTATGATAATATATACGTGGCACAAGTGCGTTATGTCTTTATTTATGTCTATGATAACATAAACGTGACACAGGTGCGTTATGTCTTTATTTATGTCTATCATAATATAAAGGTGACACAGGTGCATTATGTTTTTAGTCATTTCCATGATAATATAAACGTGGCACAGGTGCGTTATGTCTTTATTTATGTCTATGATAATAAAAACATGACACAGGTGCGTTATGTCTTTATTTATGTCTATGATAATAAAAACATGACACAGGTGCGTTATGTCTTTATTTATGTCTATGATAATATAAACGTGACACAGGTTGCAACCTGCACTTTAACCACCCCAAATTGATTTATTTGACTTTGAATATATTTTTTAATTTCATTTAAAACAAGTTATCTTATTTTAACATCAACGATAATACAAGTAATATTATATCATGTATGTTTTCATTTTATTTTAATCCCATTTTAATAGTATGCCTTTAATATAAAAAAATAGCACCGCTTGCACACTGCACTTTTGACACCCATAATTAATTTTGTTTAGTTATATTTTTTTGAAAAATACTTTTTTTTTTAATTAAACATGTCAGAAAAAATATTTACAATACACTGCAATACATTTTATTTTAATTTTCGATCTTATTTGTATATTTACTTCATATAAAAGGAGCAGGGTTAGCCCCATGCACTTTGACCCCACTCAATTTATTTTAATTATATTATATTTTTATTTTCCTCCAGCACCCCCCACTACCCCAAAAGGGACAAGCGGTAGAAAATGGATGGATGGATATTTTTATTTTTGTTCGACTTTTTATAATCATACTCTATCTT
>NC_084586.2:3697500-3727500 GCF_033978685.3 Nerophis lumbriciformis
AGACTCCAAACGCCACTATGGCCAAGACCAAAGAGCTGTCAAAGGACACCAGGAAAATAATTGTAGACCTGCACCAGACTGTGAAGAGTGAATCTACAATAGGCAAGCAGCTTGGTGTGAAAAAATCAACTGTGGGAGCAATTATCAGAAAATGGAAGACATACAAGACCACTGATAATCTCCCTCGATCTGGGGCTCCACGCAAGATCTCATCCCGTGGGGTCAAAATGATCATGAGAACGGTGAGCAAAAATCCCAGAACCACACGGGGGGACCTGGTGAATGACCTGCAGAGAGCTGGGACCAAAGTAACAAAGGTTACCATCAGTAACACACTACGCCGACAGGGAATCAAATCCTGCAGTGCCAGACGTGTCCCCTTGCTTAAGCCAGTGCATGTCCAGGCCCGTCTGAAGTTTGCCAGAGAGCGCATGGATGGTACAGCAGAGGATTGGGAGAATGTCATGTGGTCAGATGAAACCAAAATAGAACTTTTTGGTATAAACTCAACTCATCGTGTTTGGAGGAAGAAGAATACTGAGTTGCATCCCAAGAACACCATACCTACTGTGAAGCATGGGGGTGGAAACATCCTGCTTTGGGGCTGTTTTTCTGCTAAGGGGACAGGCCGACTGATCCGTGTCAAGGAAAGAATGAATGGGGCCATGTATCGTGAGATTTTGAGCCAAAACCTCCTTCCATCAGTGAGAGCTTTGAAGATGAAACGTGGCTGGCTCTTCCAGCATGACAATGATCCCAAACACACCGCCCGGGCAACGAAGGAGTGGCTCCGTAAGAAGCATTTGAAAGTCCTGGAGTGGCCTAGCCAGTCTCCAGACCTCAACCCCATAGAAAATCTGTGGAGGGAGTTAAAAGTCTGTGTTGCTCGGCGACAGCCCCAAAACATCACTGCTCTCGAGAAGATCTGCATGGAGGAATGGGCCAAAATACCAGCTACTGTGTGTGCAAACCTGGTAAAGACCTATAGTAATCGTTTGACCTCTGTAATATAACCTTTGTTGGCAATAACAAAGTATTGAGTTGAATTTTTGTTATTGACCAAATACTTATTTTCCACCATAATTTACAAATAAATTCTTTAAAAATCCTACAATGTGAATTCCTGGATTTTTCTTTCACATTCTGTCTCTCACAGTTGAAGTGTACCTATGATGAAAATTACAGACCTCTGTCATCATTTTAAGTGGGAGAACTTGCACAATTGGTGGCTGACTAAATACTTTTTTGCACCACTGTATATGTATGTATGTATATATATATATATATATATATATATATATATATATACATATATAAATATATACATATATACGTACATATGTGTGTGTGTGTGTATATATATATATATATATATATATATATATATATATATATATATATATATATATATATATATATATGTGTATGTATGTATGTATGTATGTATATATACGATTGTAGCTGAGATAGGCTCCAGCGCCCCCCACGACCCCGAAGGGATTAAGCGGTAGAAAATGGATGGATGGATATATATATTTTATATGTATGTATGTATGTATGTGTTGAAGTTGATACTTGAAAAATGAGGAGGAAGTAACACCTTTTCTTTCCCACCTAGTTTGTACGCGCCCCCCGACCGCCTCACCCCCTCCCCCACAGACAGCCAAGCGTTGCTGGCGGGGGGCTGCTACCCTCCAGGCTACCTGAGCGAGCCGTACATCAGCCCGCTGCCCCAAAGTCGCTTCTACGGCCGCGAGCCCGTGACGGGGGCCCAGCATCACAAGGACCCCGCCTCCAGCCCGGGGCCCCACTGGTACCTGCCGTCCCAGCAGGCCGTCACCCCCAACCGCCTCGACTTCGCGTCGTCCTTCGAGGGCGACTTCTCGGGAGGCGGCCTCTACAAGCCCTTCCCCCTCCAGACACCCGCCCTCAGCTACTACCCCGAGCACCCGTTCGCCTCCACCAGCGTGTCGGTGGCCACCACGGCGGCATGGACCGCCACCCGGCCTCCCGCTCAGTACCTCAGCCACCCCGGGAAACCCTCCCCCAGCCTGGCCTGGTTCAGACCGCTCGCCACCTCCCCCTCGTCGCCCGGCAACGCCCGGCCGCACCTCGCCTCCCTGCTGGAGCCCCCCTTACCGGGTGACAAGGCGAAGGAGGCGGGGGAGGAGCATTGGCTGGCGCCGCCCTCGGTGAAGTCGGCCCACCCGACAGACTCACCGCTGTTTGCGGGCGAGGTGAAGAAGAGGAGGGTGTCGCCCAACACCTCCAGTGGCGAGAACTCGCCGCCGCTACAGCATGCATCGGAAGTGTGCGACAAAGACAGCGACTACTTTGGATATTACACCCACTGAACGTCACGCCCCCCCCAAACCCCCCCCCCACCATGGCCCCGCCCTCCCACTCACACCTGGATGAGGTCCCCGCTGAACATTTGTGCGGCCCCTCACGAGGACGTTTGAAGGCCAACGTCACACAGCAGGACGTGGAGAGGATGCGACGTGTCCGCAGAAAGGACGCCCCGAGGTCACCTGAACGCAACACACACCGGCGACCGCCGCCTCGGAAACATCTGGATTGTTTAAAAAAAAACAAACATGGGCATATCTTGACAAGAGCCTGCAGGCCTTGTCTCCTGTTCTTCTCCTCTTCCGCCGTCAAACACCCTCTTTTCTCACCCTCTCCTCCTCCTCCTTCTCCTCGGACCCGCAGCTCACTTGGCGCACTCTAGTGGCGGCGCACAGTACTGCAGGCTTGGTTTTCTTACTCAAATGAATGCATTTTTCATCTTCACTGCTAAATGAAGGAACATATGCAAACTTCTTACAGCTAAAATAATAGCAGGACCTTTGAATCTCAACAAAATGATTGAGCTTTTATAAAACATACAGAGCGGAACTGTTGGTTGTGAAGGTTACCAAGACAAGCGCCAAAGCACGGCTGTCCAAAACACGGCTCGTAGCTCATTTTTTAACGGCCCGCGGCACAATCGTTAGCATTCTGATATTAGCGTGTTAGCTTTTTCGCTAACAGTCGTATTTGGTGCATGCTAACGTTAGCATGCTAGCATTTAAAAATTCAGGTACACACCTGAGAATAATTTGGTGCTTAATGCACGCTAACATTTGCATGATAGCATTTTAAACAGGTTCACACACAGTAATATATTTTGCTACTTGACACGTTATAGTTAGCGTTTTCGCATGCTAACTTTAAAATGCTAGCTTTTTTTAGCTAATTCAGCAGGTATACAACTCCGTGTCATAGATTCTGATATTCCATTAATGCCAATTGTAAGCATGTTAGCATAGTACTGTTAGCATGCCAGCTTTATTAGTTCATTTTGCTCATATCCTTGTTACTTGATGCCATCTGGCCAGCGTGCTAATTGTTAGGTACACACCTGAGAGTAATTTATTACGGTACTTGACACATGTTACAGGTAGCGTTTTAGGATGTTAACTTTAACATGGAAGCTTTTGCAGCTAATTTAGTAGGTATACCTCAGTCGTATTTTTGCACTTGATGCATGCTAACCCTAGCATGCATAAACACATTTTTCCGGTACACACCTCGGAGTAACATATTATGGTACTTGACGCATGCTACAATTAGCATTTTAACATGCGAACATTAACATGCAAGTTATGCATGCTAATGTTAGCATGGTAGCATTGAAAAAAAATGCAGGTATACACCTCAGTAATATATTATGGTACTCGACGCATGTTACAGTTAGCATTTTAGCATGCTAACATTAGCATACTAGCTTTATTAGCTCATATTGTAGGTATACACCTCAGCCATGTGTTGGTACTTGATGCATGCTAACGTTAGCATGCCAGCATTTTAAACAACATTTTCCGATACACACCTCAGGGTAATATAGTATGGTACTTGATGCCTGTTAGAGTTAGCATTTAAACATGCTAACATTAGCATGCTAGCTTTATTTGCTAATTTTATAGCCATAAACCTCAGTCATATTTTGGTACTTAATGCATGCTAACATTAGCGTGCTAGCATTTTAAATAAATCAGGTACAGACCTCAGAGTAATATATTATGCTACTTGACGCATGTTACAGCTAGCATTTTAGCATGCTAACATTAGCATACTAGCTTTATTAACTAATTTTGTTGGTATACATCTCAGCCATGCGTTGGTACTTGATGCATGCTAACGTTAGCATGCCAGCATTTTAAAAAACATTTTTTGATACACACCTCAGAGTAATATAGTGTGGTACTTGCTGCCTGTTACAGTTAGCATTTAAACATGCTAATATTAGCATGCTAGCTTTATTTGCTAATTTTATAGCCATAAACCTCCAGTCATATTTTGGTACTTAATGCATGCTAACATTAGCGTGCTAGCATTTTAAATAAATCAGGTACAGACCTCAGAGTAATATATTATGCTACTTGACGCATGTTACAGCTAGCATTTTAGCATGCTAACATTAGCATACTAGCTTTATTAACTAATTTTGTTGGTATACATCTCAGCCATGCGTTGGTACTTGATGCATGCTAACATTAGCATGCCAGCATTTTAAACAACATTTTCCGATACACACCTCAGAGTAATATAGTATGGTACTTGATGCCTGTTAGAGTTAGCATTTAAACATGCTAACATTAGCATGGTAGCTTTATTTGCTAATTTTATAGCCATAAACCTCAGTCATATTTTGGTACTTAATGCATGCTAACATTAGCGTGCTATCATTTTAAACAAATCAGGTACAGACCTCAGAGTAATATACTATGCTACTTGACGCATGTTACAGTTAGCATTTTAGCATGCTAACATTAGCAAAGGGGCTTTATTAGCTAATTTTGTAGGTATACACCTCAGCCATGTGTTGGTACTTGATGCATGCTAACATTAGCATGCGGAAAATAATCAGCTATACACAGAGTAATATATTATGGTAATTGACGCGTGTTAGTTAGCATTTTCGCATGCTAGAATGAGCTTACTAGCTTTATTAGCTAATGTTGTAGGTTTACACCTCAGTCATATGTTGGTGCTTAATACCTGCTAACATTTGCATGGTAGTATTTTAAACAAATTGCTCAGGTTCACACCTTACTTGACACATGTTACAATTAGCCATTTAGCATGCTAACATTAGCATACATGCTTTATTAGCTAATTTTGTAAGTATACACCTCAGTCATGTGTTGGTACTTGATGCATGCTAAACAAAATTTTCCGGTACACACCTCAGAGTAATATTATGGTACTTGACGCATGCTACAGTTAGCATTTTAACATGCAAACATTAACATGCAAGCTATGCATGCTAATGCTAGAATGGTAGCATAAAAAAAAAATGCAGGTATACACCTCTGTAATATATTATGGTACTTGACGCATGTTACAGTTAGCATCTTAGTATGCTAACATTAGCATACTCGCTTTATTAGCTCATTTTGTAGGTATACACCTCAGTCATGTGTTGGTACTTGATGCATGCTAACGTTAGCATGCCAGCATTTTAAACAACATTTTCCGATACACACCTCAGAGTAATATAGTATGGTACTTGATGCCTGTTACAGTTAGCATTTAAACATGCTAACAATAGCATGCTAGCTTTATTTGCTAATTTTATAGCCATAAACCTCAGTCATATTTTGGTACTTAATGCATGCTAACATTAGCGTGCTAGCATTTTAAATAAATCAGGTACAGACCTCAGAGTAATATATTATGCTACTTGACGCATGTTACAGCTAGCATTTTAGCATGCTAACATTAGCATACTAGCTTTATTAACTAATTTTGTTGGTATACATCTCAGCCATGCGTTGGTACTTGATGCATGCTAACGTTAGCATGCCAGCATTTTAAAAAACATTTTTTGATACACACCTCAGAGTAATATAGTGTGGTACTTGCTGCCTGTTACAGTTAGCATTTAAACATGCTAATATTAGCATGCTAGCTTTATTTGCTAATTTTATAGCCATAAACCTCCAGTCATATTTTGGTACTTAATGCATGCTAACATTAGCGTGCTAGCATTTTAAATAAATCAGGTACAGACCTCAGAGTAATATATTATGCTACTTGACGCATGTTACAGCTAGCATTTTAGCATGCTAACATTAGCATACTAGCTTTATTAACTAATTTTGTTGGTATACATCTCAGCCATGCGTTGGTACTTGATGCATGCTAACATTAGCATGCCAGCATTTTAAACAACATTTTCCGATACACACCTCAGAGTAATATAGTATGGTACTTGATGCCTGTTAGAGTTAGCATTTAAACATGCTAACATTAGCATGGTAGCTTTATTTGCTAATTTTATAGCCATAAACCTCAGTCATATTTTGGTACTTAATGCATGCTAACATTAGCGTGCTATCATTTTAAACAAATCAGGTACAGACCTCAGAGTAATATACTATGCTACTTGACGCATGTTACAGTTAGCATTTTAGCATGCTAACATTAGCAAAGGGGCTTTATTAGCTAATTTTGTAGGTATACACCTCAGCCATGTGTTGGTACTTGATGCATGCTAACATTAGCATGCGGAAAATAATCAGCTATACACAGAGTAATATATTATGGTAATTGACGCGTGTTAGTTAGCATTTTCGCATGCTAGAATGAGCTTACTAGCTTTATTAGCTAATGTTGTAGGTTTACACCTCAGTCATATGTTGGTGCTTAATACCTGCTAACATTTGCATGGTAGTATTTTAAACAAATTGCTCAGGTTCACACCTTACTTGACACATGTTACAATTAGCCATTTAGCATGCTAACATTAGCATACATGCTTTATTAGCTAATTTTGTAAGTATACACCTCAGTCATGTGTTGGTACTTGATGCATGCTAAACAAAATTTTCCGGTACACACCTCAGAGTAATATTATGGTACTTGACGCATGCTACAGTTAGCATTTTAACATGCAAACATTAACATGCAAGCTATGCATGCTAATGCTAGAATGGTAGCATAAAAAAAAAATGCAGGTATACACCTCTGTAATATATTATGGTACTTGACGCATGTTACAGTTAGCATCTTAGTATGCTAACATTAGCATACTCGCTTTATTAGCTCATTTTGTAGGTATACACCTCAGTCATGTGTTGGTACTTGATGCATGCTAACGTTAGCATGCCAGCATTTTAAACAACATTTTCCGATACACACCTCAGAGTAATATAGTATGGTACTTGATGCCTGTTACAGTTAGCATTTAAACATGCTAACAATAGCATGCTAGCTTTATTTGCTAATTTTATAGCCATAAACCTCAGTCATATTTTGGTACTTAATGCATGCTAACATTAGCGTGCTAGCATTTTAAATAAATCAGGTACAGACCTCAGAGTAATATATTATGCTACTTGACGCATGTTACAGCTAGCATTTTAGCATGCTAACATTAGCATACTAGCTTTATTAACTAATTTTGTTGGTATACATCTCAGCCATGCGTTGGTACTTGATGCATGCTAACGTTAGCATGCCAGCATTTTAAAAAACATTTTTTGATACACACCTCAGAGTAATATAGTATGGTACTTGCTGCCTGTTACAGTTAGCATTTAAACATGCTAATATTAGCATGCTTGCTTTATTTGCTAATTTTATAGCCATAAACCTCAGTCATATTTTGGTACTTAATGCATGCTAACATTAGCGTGCTAGCATTTTAAACAAATCCGGTACAGACCTCAGAGTAATATATTATGCTACTTGACGCATGTTACAGTTAGCATTCTAGCATGCTAACATTAGCATACTAGCTTTATTAGCTAATGTTGTAGGTTTACACCTCAGTCATATGTTGGTGCTTTATACATGCTAACATTTGCATGGTAGCATTTTAAACAAATTGCTCAGGTTCACACCTCAGTAATATATTTTGGTACTTGACACGTAATAGTTAGAGTTTTAGCATGCTAACTTAAAAATGCCAGCTTTTTTTTTAGGTAATTCAGCAGGTATACAACTCAGTGTCATATATTTTGATTTTTCACTAATGCCAATTGTAAGCATGTTAGCATAGTACTGTTAGCATGCTAACTTTTTTTAGTCCATTTTGATCATATCCTTGTTACTTGATGCTATCTGGCCAGCGTGCTAACTGTTAGCATTTCAGTTTGGCTTTGGCTCATCAGCATTCACGCAAAATGTATATCGAAATGGCATTTACTAGTTCTTTGAAAAAAAAAATCCATAGATTGGAAGTAAAAACTACCAAAATGGCCACCGCATTCTTTTCCAGTGGAAAAAGTTTGGGCAAAAGTGCGCTAAACGTTAAAGATGGAAGGACCGTTACTTCCACGGTGCGTTTGGGGTCTGGAGGAGACACAAACGTTGCATGAGGGGCCTCGGTCTCCTTCTGTGGTCTCAAACTAAAAGTGGGTCATTCGCACACCTGGAAGCCAAAAAGCCGCTGTCACCGCCATGAACAGGAAGTGGGAAGTGACCACGCAGACACCATGGGGGGGGGGGTGACAGTGTGAGTGACAGCCGCATCCTGAGAGGGGCCGCCAGTCAGCATGGCCACTAACGACCCGCGACATCATGGTCAGGTCAAAGGGTCACTGTGCTAAGATAGTAGTATTAGCCAGAGGTGGGACCAAGTCATTGTTTTGCAAGTCACAAGTAAGTCTCAAGTCTTTGCCCTCAAGTCCGAGTCAAGTCCCGAGTCAAGACAGGCAAGCCCCGAGTCAAGTCCAAAGTCAAGACTGGAAAGTCTCAAGTCAAGTCCTAAGTCCTGCATTTTGAGTCTCGAGTCCTTTCAAGTCCTTTTAACCACAGACTAATATATTAACACAGATTGTGTATGCTTTTCAAACGCTGTATTTATTTATTAAAACAAGTGCATTTTAAATTGCAGGAAAGAAAATTGTGCTGACATTGCACTTTATAATAGCACTATTAACCAGTCATTTTAAACATTAACTCATTCCTTTACAGAACAAACACATTGAAAAATAAAGTGCAAATGTACTTATTTGTACAAAAGTGTTAACATTGAAAAAACATGACATATACGTGAACATAACAAAAAAGTTGTACTTTTTATATGTCAGGGCCCTATGCTGCATTGCATTTGCAAAAGACCAAATTAGCCAAGAGTCTGTCAGTCATTTGTGCACGATGGGGGCGTAGTATGATGCCACCATGGCTGAAAACTCGCTCCACTGGAGCACTGGAGGCAGGCACTGCCAAGACTCTCATGGCCACTCGGAACAGTGAAGGAAGAGTCTTCATGTTCAATGTCCAGAACAAAAGGGGGGGAGAGTTTTTTTTGGGTTGGTGCACGACTTGTAAGTGTATCTTGTGTTTTTTATGTTGATTTAATTAAAAAAAGAAAAAGAAAAATATTTCTTGTGCGGCCCGATACCAATCGATCCACGGACCAGTACCGGGCCGCGGCCCGGTGGTTGGGGACCACTGAGGTAAACAACCAACAGTATGTCAGAAAGCTAGCTAAAACGGTACACATATTCATAATATAGTATACATTTTAACTGACCTTTATTTTACTATTTTTGTCTTTTTTTAGGTGGCTAAATACGCGGTGCTGCTGACCGCCGTCTAACGTTACGTGTGATATATTGACTAACGTAACCCTGCTTAAAAAAAATCACTGAACAAAAAGTATGAATAAGGTAGTGAACTGCAACAGATTCCCGTGTTTGCAATAACGTTATAACGTTAGCAGTGAGTTTACAGCCTCACTGATTTAACTACACAGCAAATAAAAGTCACGTTACTTAGCCAATAAACGTTATCTTACATTCAAAACTTACCGTTCTTTGTGCAACTTCAAATGCCGGACGAAGTTGGAAGTTGTTGCCTCTCCATCAGTAATTTTCGAACCGCATGTGTTGCATACTGCAAACCGTTTTGTGTTGACCACCTTGTAATTTTTATACCCAAACGAAATTATTTTAGGTATCGTTTTTTGTTCACTGGCGTGTGGTTTGGACATGTCTTCTTCGTTGGTTGTCCTGCAATTTGATTGGATGAATGCTGTGTGATGAAAACAAAGTAGATCTAATTTGATTGGCTGTTGTACTGAGAGCACACCAGCTGACACACGCAACGCTGATAGACAAGTACACGATGAAAAATACGGAGCGCTCCCGAATAACTTTTTCATCTTTGGGTTTTGGGGAAAGTAGCAAGTCATGTCAAGTCATGTCAATTCAAAAGGCTCAAGTCCAAGTGAAGTCACAAGTCATTGATGTTAAAGTCTAAGTCGAGTTGCAAGTCTTTTTACATTTTGTCAAGTCGAGTCTAAAGTCATCAAATTCATGACTCGAGTCTGACTCGAGTCCAAGTCATGTGACTCGAGTCCACACCTCTGGTATTAGCAGAATAGTCGATCAATAAGATCGTCGCCCTCTGGAGGTTTGGCTTGAAATGACAACTGCTTTATGAAGACCACTCTGACATGATGAGCTGTTCCTTTAAGAAATCCGTCTTCATATTCAAAGTTGAAACTAAAAGATCATTTTAACGACAAAAAGGTTTTTTAGGAAATTATTTAAGAAACATTGTTCATATTTGAAGTGCAATTAGCAATTAATTAGCATAATCCAGGGGCGTCCAAACTTTTTCCACTTCCCTTTTGATATGTTTCATTTTCAAAACCAATACAATATACTTATATTTTTTTTACTTTTAGGGACCGGAGAAAAATATATCATGTACATTTTTTTTTTTTTAAAGTCTCTATCAACTTTAGGTCTGTTTGTTAATACAGGTAAAAATAATAATAATAACAATAAAAGCATGTTTTTTTATGGCAAAAAAACACAAAATATTAGGGATGTCCGATAATGACTTTTTGCCGATATCCGATATTCCGATATTGTCTAACTCTTTAATTACCGGTATCCGATATCAACAGATACCGATATATGCAGTCGTGGAATTAACACATTATTATGCCTAATTTGGACAACCAGGTATGGTGAAGATAAGGTACTTTTTAAAAAAATTAATAAAATAAAATAAGTAAATACATTCAAACATTTTCTTGAATAAAAAAGAAAGTAAAACAATATGAAAACAGTTACATTGAAACTAGTAATTAATGAAAATGAGTAAAATGAACTGTTAAAGGTTAGTACTATTAGTGGACCAGCAGCACGCACAATCATGTGTGCTTACGGACTGTATCCCTTGCAGACTGTATTGATATACAGGTAAAAGCCAGTAAATTAGAATATTTTGAAAAACTTGATTTATTTCAGTAATTGCATTCAAAAGGTGTAACTTGTACATTATATTTATTCATTGCACACAGACTGATGCATTCAAATGTTTATTTCATTTAATTTTGATGATTTGAAGTGGCAACAAATGAAAATCCAAAATTCCGTGTGTCACAAAATTAGAATATTACTTAAGGCTAATACAAAAAAGGGATTTTTAGAAATGTTGGCCAACTGAAAAGTATGAAAATGAAAAATATGAGCATGTACAATACTCAATACTTGGTTGGAGCTCCTTTTGCCTCAATTACTAAAAATCTACCCGTGCCTGGTTTACGGACCATGGTATTTCTGTTCTAAATTGGCCCGCCAACTCCCCTGACCTTAGCCCCATAGAAAATCTGTGGGGTATTGTGAAAAGGAAGATGCAGAATGCCAGACCCAAAAACGCAGAAGAGTTGAAGGCCACTATCAGAGCAACCTGGGCTCTCATAACACCTGAGCAGTGCCAGAAACTCATCGACTCCATGCCACGCCGCATTAACGCAGTAATTGAGGCAAAAGGAGCTCCAACCAAGTATTGAGTATTGTACATGCTCATATTTTTCATTTTCATACTTTTCAGTTGGCCAACATTTCTAAAAATCCCTTTTTTGTATTAGCCTTAAGTAATATTCTAATTTTGTGACACACGGAATTTTGGATTTTCATTTGTTGCCACTTCAAATCATCAAAATTAAATGAAATAAACATTTGAATGCATCAGTCTGTGTGCAATGAATAAATATAATGTACAAGTTACACCTTTTGAATGCAATTACTGAAATAAATCAAGTTTTTCAAAATATTCTAATTTACTGGCTTTTACCTGTACTTATATTTTTTTACTTTTAGGGACCGGAGAAAAATATATCATGTACATTTTTTTTTTTAAAGTCTCTATCAACTTTAGGTCTGTTTGTTAATACAGGTAAAAATAATAATAATTACAATAAAAGCATGTTTTTTATGGCAAAAAAAACACAAAATATTAGGGATGTCCGATAATGACTTTTTGCCGATATCCGATATTCCGATATTGTCTAACTCTTTAATTACCGGTATCCGATATCAACAGATACCGATATCAACCGATATATGCAGTCGTGGAATTATCACATTATTATGCCTAATTTGGACAACCAGGTATGGTGAAGATAAGGTACTTTTTTAAAAAATTAATAAAATAAAATAAGTAAATACATTAAAACATTTTCTTGAATAAAAAAGAAAGTAAAACAATATGAAAACAGTTACATTGAAACTAGTAATTAATGAAAATGAGTAAAATGAACTGTTAAAGGTTAGTACTATTAGTGGACCAGCAGCACGCACAATCATGTGTGCGTACGGACTGTATCCCTTGCAGACTGTATTGATATATATTGATATATAATGTAGGAACCAGAATATTAATAACAGAAAAAACAACCCTTTTGTGTGAATGAGTGTGAATGGGGGGGAAGGTTTTTTGGGTTGGTGCACTAATTGTAAGTGTATCTTGTGTTTTTTTTATGTTGATTTAATAAAAAATAATAATAATTAAAAAAAATTAAAAAACGATACCGATAATAAAAAAAAAAACGACACCGATAATTTCCGATATTACATTTTAACGCATTTATCGGCCGATAATATCGGCAGACCGATATTATCGGACATCTCTACAAAATATGCAATATTTTCCCCCCCCAAGAAAATTCATAGTGGAATATCTGATTGAAGTAATTGGAGCCCTAAATAAGTCATTATTATTTTTGAAGTAATCCATCCATCCATTTTTTTTTTTGAATGAATGAATGAAATAAGTTTGAATGAAATAAGTTTATTTCGGTCATATAATCAACCATCAACCATTAACCATTTTGTGTGACCAGTTTAAAAGTACAGACTATACATATACAGTATAACAATCATACACATTTACACACAAAAGGAAAAGAAAAGAAAAGAAAAAGCATGACCGAAAAAGGAATAGGCTGAAGCCAAAGCTTATATTTGCCTATCCTATACCTTCACTGAAAATAAGATTACCTGGAACATCAATGTTAATAAAAAAAATAAAAATAAAAAAAATAAATGGGATGAAAGTAATTGTTACTATATTTTATAATTTTCAATTATCTCACCTTTCAATGTTTTCTTAAACCTTAACAAAGAAGTACATGTCTTCAACTCATCACTGAGCTTATTCCACCATTTAACTCCTAAAACTGAAATACATTTGTATTTAATATTCGTTCTTGCTTTACCTATTTCAAAAATCAATACCCCCCGTAAATTATGGGTTTCTCCTCTTAATTGAAATAACCTAAGAATACAAGCTGGAAGGCTGTTGTTCTTTACTCGAAACATCATTTCCATTGTTTTTAAAAACACAATATCTGAAAATTTTAACACATTAGAACTTATAAATAATGGATTGGTATGTTCATAGTAGCACGCTTTGTGTATTATTCTTATTACCCTTTTTTGAAGTTTAATTATTGGGTCTATGTTTGTTCTATAAACATTTCCCCAAACTTCAACACAATATGTTAAATATGGAAAAATAAAAGAATAATATAACATATGCAGACATTTCTTATTCAGCATGTGTTTTACTTTATAAAGAATGGCAATGGATTTGGATATTTTTCCCTTTATATATTCAATATGCGGTTTCCAACATAATTTATGATCAATTATTATTCCCAAGAATTTAGTTTCATATACTCTATCAATTTCTACTTGATTTAATTTTAGTTTTACTTCACGATTTGTTCTTGCACCACTAAACACCATAAATTTAGTTTTCTTATCATTTAATGATAACTTATTGATATCAAACCATTTTTTTAGCTGAAACAACTCAACCTCTATTACCCTCAACACTTCCTTCAAGTCTTCTCCTGAACAATATACATTTGTATCATCTGCAAACATAATAAATTTCAATTTATTAGATACTGAACAAATATCATTTAAATATAGTATAAATAACTTAGGTCCCAATACCGAGCCTTGTGGAACCCCACAAGTTACTCTTCTTGGCTGTGATTTAGTCTTATTGATTTCCACATATTGAGATCTATTACTTAAATAACTACTTAACCACTCTTGTGAAACACCTCTTATGCCATAGTTTTCCAATTTTTCCTACCGCTTGTCCCTTTTGGGGTCGCGGGGGGGTGCTGGAGCCTATCTCAGCTGCATTCGGGCGGAAGGCGGAGTACACCCTGGACAAGTCGCCACCTCATCGCAGGGCCAACACAGATAGACAACATTCACACTCACATTCACACACTAGGGACCATTTAGTGTTGCCAATCAACCTATCCCCAGGTGCATGTTTTTTTTCAAGTAATGAAAAAAAAAAAATCACACTAAAGGTCTCGGGGACCGAAAAGGGTCCCAGGCTCATTCCATTTTTTTTAAATAAGTCATAATTTTTTTCTTCAACACTTAAGTGTCGAGATCAAGCTCAGATATTTCCGTTGGTATTATAATTTTATTGTGATTTTTGTTTGTTGTGTTTGTTTGTTTTATGCCGTTTTTAGGCAAAGAAAAAAAAATTGTTTTAGTATGGCAAACACAAAAAATTGCAATATTTTCCCCAAAAATATTTCAAAGTGGAATATTTGATGTGAAGTAATTGGAGCCGTGAATAAGTGGATAATTTATAACGACATTGATTTTAATTAAGATTTTTAGAGGTGGGGTGCTCTGTGAGCTGGGCGGCAGCCGAAGGCAGGGCCTTTGGCGGTCTGATCCTGGGCTACATAAGCTAGCTCTCGGGATGTGGAACGTCAACTCGCTGGCGGGTAAGGAGCCTGACCTGGTGCGTGAGGTAGAGAAGTTCCGGCTGGATCTAGCCAGACTCACCTTGATGCACATAAGCGCTCTGGAACCAGTTCTCTTGAGAGGGGCTGTACTTTCTTCCACTCTGGCATTGTATGCAGTGAGAGGCAACAGGCGGGGGTGGCAATACTTGTTGCCTCCCGGCTCAAAGCCTGTACGTTGGAGTTTAACCCGGTGGACGAGAGGGTAGCTTCCCTCCGCCTTCGGGTGGGGCGACGGGTCCTGACCGTTGTTTCTGCTTACGCACCAAACAGCAGTTCAGAGTACCCGCCTTTTTTGGAGTCCCTAGAGACTCCCTCAGGTGATTCCCTTGTTCTGCTGGGTGACTTCAATGCTCAACATTGGCAATGACAGTGAGACCCGGAGAGGCGTGATTTGGAGAAACGGCTTCCCAGATCTGAACCCGAGTGGTGTTTTGTTATTGGACTTCTGTGCTCGTCACAGATTGTCCATAACGGACGCATGTTCAAACATAAGGGTGTCCATATATGCAATTGGCACCAGGACACCCTAGGCCGCAGTGTAGTGATCGACTTTGTGGTTGTGTCATTGGATTTGCGGTCTCACGTTTTGGACACTCAGGTGAAGAGAGAGGCGGAGCTTTCCATGGTGGTGAGTTGGCTCCGATGGTGGGGGAGGATGCCGGACAGACTTGGCAGGCCCAAACGCACTGTGAGGGTCTGCTGGGAACATCTGGCAGAGTCTCCCGTCAGAGAGCGTTTCAAGTCCCGCCTCCTGAAGAACTTTGAATATGTCACAAGGGAGGCGCTGGACTTTGAGTCTGAGTGGACTATGTTCCGTATCTCTATTGTCGAGGCGGCCAATCGGAACTGTGGCCGCAAGGTGATTGGTGCCTGTCGTGGCGGTAATTCCAGAACCACCCTGATGGTGAGGGATGCCGTCAAACCGAAGAAAAAGTCCTATCGGGTCCTTTTGGCTTGTAGCACAGGCTAATCGGTGTCCAGATTCAACGGACGTAGGGGCAAAAACTCGGACATGGGAGAAGTTCGGGGAAGCCATATAAAACGACTTCCAGACGGTTTTGAAGTGATTGTGGACCACCATCCACCCCCTCAGGAAGGGGAAGCAGTGCACTGTCAACACCATTATGGTGAGGATGGTGTGCTGCTGACCTCAACTCAGAATATTGTGAATCGGTGGAGAAAATATTTCGAAGACCTCCTCAAGCCTTCTTCCTATGAGGAAACAGTGCCTAGGGAATCTGTGGGGGACTCTCCTATTTTTGGGGCTAAGGTTGCCGAGGTAGCTCAAAAGCTCCTCTGTGTTAAGGCCCCGGGGGTGGATGAGATCCAGCCGGAGTTCCTCAAGGCTCTGGATGCTGTGGGGCTGTTCTGGTTGACAAGACTCTGCAGCATTACGTGGACATCGGGGGCGGTGCCTCCTCATTGGCAGAATGGGATGGTAGTCCCTCCCTTTAAGAAGGGTAACCGGAGGGTGTGTTCCAATTATCGTGGGATAACACTCCTCAGCTTTCCCTGTAAGGTCTTTTCAGGTGTACTGGAAAGGGGGCTACACCGGATAGTCAAACCTCGGATTCAGGAGGAGCAGTGTGGTTTTCATCCTGGTTGTGGAAATGTGGAACTCTATACTCTCGGCAGGGTCCTCGAGGGTGCATGGGAGTTTGCCCAACCAGTCTACATGTGCTTTGTGGACTTGGAGAAGGCATTCGACCGTGTGTCTTCGGGAAGTCCTGTGAAGAGTACTCAGAGAGTATGGGGTATTGGACTGCCTGATTGTGGCAGTCCGCTCTCTGTACGATCGGCGCCAGAGCTTGGTCTGCACTGCCGGCAGTAAGTCGGACCCGTTTCCAATTAGGGTTGGACTCTGCCAGGGCTGTTCCTTGCAAAGATTCTGTTTACAACTTTTATGAACAGAATTTCTAGGCACAGTCAGGGCGTTGAGATGATCCGTTTTGAGGGTTGAGGATAGGTCTCTGCTTTTTGCAGATATTGTGGTCTTGCTGGCTTCATCTGGCCAGCATCTTCAGCTCTCACTGTATCGGTTCGCAGGAGAGTGTGAAGCGACGAAGACGACAATCAGCACCTCCAAGTCTGAGTCTATGGTTCTCGCCCGGAAAAGGGTGGAGTACCATCTTTGGGTTGGGGGCAATAGTGGAGTCTTGTTCACAAGAGAGGAAAGAGTGGATCGTGAGATCGACAGGCGGACCGGTGCAGCGTCTGCAGCAATGCGGACCCTGTATCGGTCCGTCGTGTTGAAGGAGTTGAGCCGGAAGGCAAAGCTCTCAATATACTGGTCGATCTACGTTCCCATCCTCACCTATAGTCATGAGTTTTGGGTTATTACCGAACGGACAAGATCAAGGGTACAAGCGGCCCGAAATGAGTTTCCTCCGTCGAGTGGCAGGGCTCTCCCTTAAAGATAGGGTGAGAAGCTCTGCCATTCGGGAGGAGCTTAGAGTAAACCCGCTGCTCCTCCTCATCCAGAGGAGCCAGATGAGTTACTTCAGGCATCGGGTCAGAACTACCCCGGACGCCTCCCTGGGGAGGTGTTGAGGGAACAGCCAGCCGGTAGAAGACCACGGGGAAGACCTAGGACACGTTGGGGGGGACTATGTATCCCAGCTGGCCTGGCAACGCCTCGGGATCCACTGGGAGGAGCTAGACGAAGTGGCTGGGGACAGGGAAGTCTGGGCTTCTCTGCTTAGGCTGCTGCCCCCGCGACCCGACCTCAGATAAGTGGAAGAAGATGGATATTTTTTTGAGCAATGACAGTTTAAAAAAAAACACACAACACAGAAGTGTTAAAAATAAATATTTCTTCTTTTTTTTTTTTTTAATACTTTTAAGACTCTAAATTAACTTTAGATCTGTCTGTTGATTATAGGTGTTTGTTTTAATGATTTTTTTGTTTGTTTTATGCCCTTTTTTCAAAGAAAACAAAAAACAAAAGAATGCAATATTTTCTCCCGAAATTTTACAAAGACAAATATTTAGCCTATAATAATTCAAAAGGGAGGAGATCTTGCCCCAAGTGGAGGAGTTCAAGTACCTCGGAGTCTTGTTCACGAGTGAGGGAAGAGTGGATCGTGAGATCGACAGGCGGATCGGTGCGGCGTCTTCAGTAATGCGGACGCTGTATCGATCCGTTGTGGTGAAGAAGGAGCTGAGCCGGAAGGCAAAGCTCTCAATTTACCGGTCGATCTACGTTCCCATCCTCACCTATGGTCATGAGCTTTGGGTTATGACCGAAAGGACAAGATCACGGGTACAAGCGGCCGAAATGAGTTTCCTCCGCCGGGTGGCGGGGCTCTCCCTTAGAGATAGGGTGAGAAGCTCTGTCATCCGGGGGGAGCTCAAAGTAAAGCCGCTGCTCCTCCGCATCGAGAGGAGCCAGATGAGGTGGTTCGGGCATCTGGTCAGGATGCCACCCGAGCGCCTCCCTAAGGAGGTGTTTAGGGCATGTCCGACCGGTAGGAGGCCACGAGGAAGACCCAGGACACGTTGGGAAGACTATGTCTCCCGGCTGGCCTGGGAACGCCTCGGGATCCCCCGGGAGGAGCTGGACGAAGTGGCTGGGGAGAGGGAAGTCTGGGCTTCCCTGCTTAGGCTGCTGCCCCCGCGACCCGACCTCGGATAAGCGGAAGAAGATGGATGGATGGATGGATAATTCAAAACAACATTGATTTTGATTCATTATTATTTTTTGAGCAATGACCAAAAAAAAAAAAAAAGTCAACATTGCCAATTTTTTCTTGTTACATTTACCTGTTTGCTCTTGTATTCCACTCTTTTATATTATTTTATGAATGTGCCGCGTGCCGTTAAAAAGAATTTGCTGCAGGCAACGCTTCGGATACCCCTGGGGTAACGCAGGAAGACAATCGGAGAGGTATAATGGTCACGTGCTGTTATTTGACACCCAACATATGCAGCATCCCGAATAAAAGCAGGAATAAATCGATCAAATGAACGATAAATGCACTTATTTTCAACAAGGACAGGAGGAGCATGTACAGAACATCAAATGTTAACCGAGCAATAATCCTCTCATCAATTTTCGATTTATGAAATGAGATTTTTTGGAAAGGAAAAGTGTTATTTATTGAAGGTGGCGCCAGTGAGTATTGTTGTTGTTTTTCTATTCCAATAAAGATCTGTTTGTCACAAATGTGGTTTCAAACCAAACGTGAGTGATTGAATGTTTTAATAGAGAAGATACATTTATAACAATTATGTGTTGTTGAAAAAAGCTGATGGTGCCCATGAGCCAGTCACGGATCGGAACCATCCTCGCTCTCCACGTCACAAAAGTCAAGGCAGCGTTTGCTGTTTTAGCTCCTCAGTGGCGTGCGGAGGTCCTCACAACCAAACCAGGTGTGTGTGTGTGTGTGTGTGTGTGTGTGTGTGTGTGTGTGTGTGTGTGTGTGTCACCATAAAGTTATACTGGCCATGTTGGCAAAGCCCGGGTCCTTTCGGAGCTTCCAGTACGTTCCCTTTGTCAACCACACGTCACGGCTGCAACAATCTTTGGCTTTTCTGAACACAAATTGTTTTGATGAAGACGATGACAAGTAATAATGAGTGCGTTTGCTTGGAGGGGCGGCCTTACTTGAAGAAAGCGGGAACATGCTCCTCCCCTTTTTTGCCGAGCTCTTTCCTCATCTCCCGCTGGCGCTCCTCGATCTCGTCTTTCTTTCTGTCCGTCTCGTCCACTTGTCCTTCCTCCAGCAATCTGCCGACAGCAAGCGCATTATTACCTCCTCAAGCAGCTTTTATTCTGCACCACTTTGTTTGTCAGTGGGCCACTTCTTGTTTGAGTTTGTAACTTCCTGTTTGGTTTGGAACTTCTTACTGGTGATATCCTGTTGGTCTTACTTTGCAACTTCCTGTTTGTGTTTGTAACTTCCTGTTTTTTCGTTTCTAACCTCCTGTATGTTTTCATTGCAGTTTTTGTCTGCAACTTCCTGTTTGTGTTTGTAACTTCCTGTTTTTCGTTTCTATCTTCCTGTTTTATTTTGTAGCTTCCTGTGTGTTTTGACTGTAACTATTTGTGTTTTCTTTTAACTTCCTGTTTGATGTTATTTCTCACGTCCTCTAAGTGCTTTTGTGTTTGTAACTTCCTGTTTGTGATTGTAACTTCCTGTTTGTTTGTACCTTCCTGTTTGATTTTATCTCTGACATCATGTAAGCGGTTTTGCTTGTAGTTTTCTGCAAGTGTTGGTGGGCAATTTTCTTTTATTGTTGACAACTTCTTACTGGTGATATCCTGTTGGTCTTACTTTGCAACTTCCTGTTTGTGTTTGTAACTTCCTGTTTTTTCGTTTCTAACCTCCTGTATGTTTTCATTGCAGTTTTTGTCTGCAACTTCCTGTTTGTGTTTGTAACTTCCTGTCTTATTTTGTAACTTCCTGTTTTTCGTTTCTATCTTCCTGTTTTATTTTGTAGCTTCCTGTGTGTTTTGACTGTAACTATTTGTGTTTTCTTTTAACTTCCTGTTTGATGTTATTTCTCACGTCCTCTAAGTGCTTTTGTGTTTGTAACTTCCTGTTTGTGATTGTAACTTCCTGTTTGTTTGTACCTTCCTGTTTGATTTTATCTCTGACATCATGTAAGCGGTTTTGCTTGTAGTTTTCTGCAAGTGTTGGTGGGCAATTTTCTTTTATTGTTGACAACTTCTTACTGGTGATATCCTGTTGGTCTTACTTTGCAACTTCCTGTTTGTGTTTGTAACTTCCTGTTTTTTCGTTTCTAACCTCCTGTATGTTTTCATTGCAGTTTTTGTCTGCAACTTCCTGTTTGTGTTTGTAACTTCCTGTCTTATTTTGTAACTTCCTGTTTTTCGTTTCTATCTTCCTGTTTTATTTTGTAGCTTCCTGTGTGTTTTGACTGTAACTATTTGTGTTTTCTTTTAACTTCCTGTTTGATGTTATTTCTCACGTCCTCTAAGTGCTTTTGTGTTTGTAACTTCCTGTTTGTGATTGTAACTTCCTGTTTGATTTTATCTCTGACATCATGTAAGCGGTTTTGCTTGTAGTTTTCTGCAAGTGTTGGTGGGCAATTTTCTTTTATTGTTGACAACTTCCTGTTTGTTTCTGTAGCTTTCCTTTTGGTTCGGAACTTATCTGTAACGTCCTGTTTGTGTTACCTTGCTACTTCATGTTTGTGATTGTAACTTCCTGTTTGATTTGTAATTTCTTATTTGTTGTTGTTTGTGACTTCCTGTTGGAATTGTAATTTGTTATTTGTTGTTGTTTCTGACTTTTTGTTTGGTTTGGAATGTTTTATGTTTTTGTTGATTCAGATTTTCTTTTTTTTTTTTTCTTGAAATATCCTATTTGTTTTTGTTTCGGACTTGCTGTATGTGCTTTTGCTTTCAGTTTTCTGTTTGTGTTTACTTTATACTTTCTGTTTGTGTTTGTGGGCGACATTAATTCAATGATGGCAACTTCCTCCCTTAGTTTTTTTTCCTACCTTCCTTTTTGAAATGGCTTTCTTTTGGTGTTTGTTGTTTTCTAATTTCCTGTTTGTTTTTGTATGGTTTTGTTTGTCTGCAACTTCTTGTTTTATTGTGTAAGTTATTGTTATTTTATTTCTAACTTCCTGTGTTTTTGTTGTAGTTGTATGTGTCGTTGTTTTATAATTCCTGTTGCATTGTAACTTCCTGCTTGTGTTTGTAACTTCTTGCTTGAATTTGCAATTCATTCTTTGTTGTTGTTTGTGACTTCCTGTTTGATTTAGAACTTTTTATGTTTCTGTTGTTTGAAATTTGTATTTGTCACCAACTTCCAGTTTTTGTTTGAAATTTCCCAATAGTTTCTGTATGTGCTTTTGCCTGTAGTTTTCTGTTTGTGTTTATTTTACACTTCTTGCTTGTCTTTTTGGGCAACTGTCTTTCAATGTTGGCCACTTCTTGCCTTGTTTATCAATCTTTGTGTGTTTTTGATGTTATTTTTTTTTTCTTTTTGTGTTTGTTGCTTTGTAACTTCCTCTTTTTGTTTGTCTGCAACTTCCTGTTTTCATTTGTAACTTCATTTTTTTTGTTTCTAACTTTGTGTGTTTTTGTTTTAGATTGGTGTTTGTTTCACAGTTCTTGTTGCTTAGCAACATCCTGTTAGTGTTTGTCTGCAACTTTGTAACTTCCTGCTTGTGTTAGTGACTTCTTGCTGGTGTTAGCGAATTCCTGCTTGTGTTAGTGACGTCCTGCTTGTGTTAGCGACTTCTTGCTTGTGTTTGTAACTTCCTGCTTGTGTTAGTAACTTATTGCTTGTGTAGCTACTTCCTGTGTTTGTTAGCAACTTCCTGCTTGAGTTAGTAACTTCCTGTTTGTGTTCGTAACTTCTTGCTTGTGTCAGAAACTTCCTGCTTGTGTTAGTAACTTCCTGCTTGTGTTAGTAACTTCCTGCTTGTGTTAGCAACTTCCTGCTTGTTTTAGTAACTTCCTGTATGTGTTAGCAAATTCCTGCTTGTGTTAATAACTTCCTGCTTGTGTTAATAACTTCCTGCTTGTATTAATAACTTCCTGCTTGTATTAATAACTTCCTGCTTGTGTTAAAAACTTCCTGCTTGTGTAAGCGACTTCCTGCTTGTGTTTGTAACTTCCTGGTTGTGTTAGTAACTTCCTGTTTGTGTTAGCAACTTCTTGCTTGTGTTAGCAACTTCCAGCTTGTGATAGCAACTTCCGGCTTATGTTAGTAACTTCCGGCTTGTTTGAGTAACTTCCTGCTTGTGTTTGTAACTTCCTGCTTGTGTTAGTAACTTATTGCTTGTGTTAGCAACTTCCTGTGTGTGTTAACAACTTCCTGTGTTTGATAGCAACTTCCTGCTTGTGTTAGTAACTTCCTGTTTGTATTTTTAACTTCTTGCTTGTGTTAGTAACTTCCTGTTTGTGTTAGTAACTTCGTGCTTGTGTTGGCAACGTCCTGCTTGCGTTGGCGACTTTCTGCTTGTGTTAGCAACTTCCTGCTTGTGTTAGTGACTTCCTGTGTGTTAGCAACTTTCTGCTTGTGTTAGCAACTTCCTGCGTGTGTTAGCAACTTCCTGCGTGTGTTTGCGACTTCCTGCGTGTGTTTGCGACTTTCTGCTTGTGTTAGCAACTTCCTGCTTGTGTTAGTGACTTCCTGCTTGTGTTAGTGACTTCCTGTGTGTTAGCAACTTTCTGCTTGTGTTTGTAACTTCCTGCTAGTGTTTGTAACTTCCTGCTTTTGTTAGTAACTTTCTGCTAGTGTTAGCAACTTTCTGCTAGTGTTAGCAACTTCCTGCGTATGTTAGCGACTTCCTGCGTGTGTTAGCGACTTCCTGCTTGTGTTAGCGACTTCCTGCTTGTGTTAGCGACTTCCTGCTTGTGTTAGCAACTTCCTGCTAGTGTTAGCAACTTCCTGCTAGTGTTAGTGACTTCCTGTGTGTTAGCAACTTCCTGCTAGTGTTAGTGACTTCCTGTGTGTTAGCAACTTCCTGTGTGTTAGCAACTTCCTGCTTGTGTTTGTAACTTCCTGCTTTTGTTAGTAACTTTCTGCGTGTGTTAGCAACTTCCTGCTAGTGTTAGTAACCTCCTGCTTGTGTTAGTAACTTCCTGTTGCTGTTAGTAACGTCTTGCTTATGTTAGTAACTTCCGGCTTGTGTTAGCAACTTCCTGCTTGTGATAGCGACTTACTGCTCATGTTAGCAACTTCCTCCGTGTGTTAGCGACTTCCTGCTTGTGTTAGCGACTTTCTGCTTGTGTTAGTGACTTCCTGCTTGTGTTAGTGACTTCCTGTGTTTGTAACTTCCTGCTAGTGTTTGTAACTTCCTGCTTGTGTTAGTAACTTTCTGCGTGTGTTAGCAACTTTCTGCTAGTGTTAGCAACTTCCTGCGTATGTTAGCAACTTCCTGCGTGTGTTAGCAACTTCCTGCGTGTGTTAGCGACTTCCTGCGTGTGTTAGCAACTTCCTGCGTGTGTTAGCGACTTCCTGCTTGTGTTAGCGACTTCCTGCTTGTGTTAGCGACTTCCTGCTTGTGTTAGCGACTTCTTGCTTGTGTTAGCGACTTCCTGCTTGTGTTAGCAACTTCCTGCTTGTGTTAGTGACTTCCTGCTTGTGTTAGTGACTTCCTGTGTGTTAGCAACTTTCTGCTTGTGTTTGTAACTTCCTGCTAGTGTTTGTAACTTCCTGCTTTTGTTAGTAACTTTCTGCTAGTGTTAGCAACTTTCTGCTAGTGTTAGCAACTTCCTGCGTATGCTAGCGACTTCCTGCGTGTGTTAGCGACTTCCTGCTTGTGTTAGCGACTTCCTGCTTGTGTTAGCGACTTCCTGCTTGTGTTAGCGACTTCCTGCTTGTGTTAGCGACTTCCTGCTTGTGTTAGCGACTTCCTGCTAGTGTTAGCAACTTCCTGTGTGTTAGCAACTTCCTGTGTGTTAGCAACTTCCTGTGTGTTAGCAACTTCCTGTGTGTTAGCAACTTCCTGTGTGTTAGCAACTTCCTGCTTGTGTTTGTAACTTCCTGCTTTTGTTAGTAACTTTCTGCGTGTGTTAGCAACTTCCTGCTAGTGTTAGTAACCTCCTGCTTGTGTTAGTAACTTCCTGTTGCTGTTAGTAACGTCTTGCTTATGTTAGTAACTTCCGGCTTGTGTTAGCAACTTCCTGCTTGTGATAGCGACTTACTGCTCATGTTAGCAACATCCTCCGTGTGTTAGCGGCTTCCTGCTTGTGTTAGCGACTTTCTGCTTGTGTTAGTGACTTCCTGCTTGTGTTAGTGACTTCCTGTGTTTGTAACTTCCTGCTAGTGTTTGTAACTTCCTGCTTGTGTTAGTAACTTTCTGCGTGTGTTAGCAACTTTCTGCTAGTGTTAGCAACTTCCTGCGTATGTTAGCGACTTCCTGCGTGTGTTAGCGACTTCCTGCTAGTGTTAGTGACTTCCTGTGTGTTAGCAACTTCCTGCTTGTGTTAGCAACTTCCTGCTTGTGTTTGTAACTTCCTGCTTTTGTTAGTAACTTTCTGCGTGTGTTAGCAACTTCCTGCTAGTGTTAGTAACCTCCTGCTTGTGTTAGTAACTTCCTGTTGCTGTTAGTAACGTCTTGCTTATGTTAGTAACTTCCGGCTTGTGTTAGCAACTTCCTGCTTGTGATAGCGACTTACTGCTCATGTTAGCAACTTCCTCCGTGTGTTAGCGACTTCCTGCTTGTGTTAGCGACTTTCTGCTTGTGTTAGTGACTTCCTGCTTGTGTTAGTGACTTCCTGTGTTAGCGACTTCCTGCTTGTGTTAGTAACTTTCTGCGTGTGTTAGCAACTTTCTGCTAGTGTTAGCAACTTCCTGCATATGTTAGCAACTTCCTGCGTGTGTTAGCAACTTCCTGCGTGTGTTAGCAACTTCCTGCGTGTGTTAGCAACTTCCTGCGTGTGTTAGCAACTTCCTGCGTGTGTTAGCGACTTCCTGCTTGTGTTAGCGACTTCCTGCGTGTGTTTGCGACTTCCTGCGTGTGTTTGCGACTTTCTGCTTGTGTTAGCAACTTCCTGCTTGTGTTAGCAACTTCCTGCTTGTGTTAGTGACTTCCTGTGTGTTAGCAACTTTCTGCTTGTGTTTGTAACTTCCTGCTAGTGTTTGTAACTTTCTGCTTTTGTTAGCAACTTTCTGCTAGTGTTAGCAACTTCCTGCTTATGTTAGCGACTTCCTGCGTGTGTTAGCGACTTCCTGCTTGTGTTAGCGACTTCCTGCTTGTGTTAGCGACTTCCTGCTTGTGTTAGCGACTTCCTGCTTGTGTTAGCAACTTCCTGCTAGTGTTAGCGACTTCCTGCTAGTGTTAGTGACTTCCTGCTAGTGTTAGTGACTTCCTGTGTGTTAGCAACTTCCTGCTTGTGTTTGTAACTTCCTGCTAGTGTTTGTAACTTCCTGCTTTTGTTAGTAACTTTCTGCGTGTGTTAGCAACTTCCTGCTAGTGTTAGTAACTTCCTGTTGCTGTTAGTAACGTCTTGCTTATGTTAGTAACTTCCGGCTTGTGTTAGCAACTTCCTGCTTGTGATAGCGACTTACTGCTCATGTTAGCAACTTCCTCCGTGTGTTAGCGACTTCCTGCTTGTGTTAGCGACTTTCTGCTTGTGTTAGTGACTTCCTGCTTGTGTTAGTGACTTCCTGTGTTTGTAACTTCCTGCTAGTGTTTGTAACTTCCTGCTTGTGTTAGTAACTTTCTGCGTGTGTTAGCAACTTTCTGCTAGTGTTAGCAACTTCCTGCGTATGTTAGCGACTTCCTGCGTGTGTTAGCAACTTCCTGCGTGTGTTAGCGACTTCCTGCTTGTGTTAGCGACTTCCTGCTTGTGTTAGCGACTTCCTGCTTGTGTTAGCGACTTCTTGCTTGTGTTAGCGACTTCCTGCTTGTGTTAGCAACTTCCTGCTAGTGTTAGTGACTTCCTGTGTGTTAGCAACTTCCTGCTTGTGTTTGTAACTTCCTGCTTGTGTTTGTAACTTCCTGCTTTTGTTAGTAACTTTCTGTGTGTGTTAGCAACTTCCTGCTAGTGTTAGTAACCTCCTGCTTGTGTTAGCAACTTCCTGCTAGTGTTAGTGACTTCCTGTGTGTTAGCAACTTCCGGCTTGTGTTTGTAACTTCCTGCTTGTGTTTGTAACTTCCTGCTTTTGTTAGTAACTTTCTGCGTGTGTTAGCAACTTCCTGCTAGTGTTAGTAACCTCCTGCTTGTGTTAGTAACTTCCTGTTGCTGTTAGTAACGTCTTGCTTATGTTAGTAACTTCCGGCTTGTGTTAGCAACTTCCTGCTTGTGATAGCGACTTACTGCTCATGTTAGCAACTTCCTCCGTGTGTTAGCGACTTCCTGCTTGTGTTAGCGACTTTCTGCTTGTGTTAGTGACTTCCTGCTTGTGTTAGTGACTTCCTGTGTTTGTAACTTCCTGCTAGTGTTTGTAACTTCCTGCTTGTGTTAGTAACTTTCTGCGTGTGTTAGCAACTTTCTGCTAGTGTTAGCAACTTCCTGCGTATGTTAGCAACTTCCTGCGTGTGTTAGCGACTTCCTGCGTGTGTTAGCGACTTCCTGCGTGTGTTAGCGACTTCCTGCGTGTGTTAGCGACTTCCTGCTTGTGTTAGCGACTTCCTGCTTGTGTTAGCGACTTCCTGCTTGTGTTAGCGACTTCTTGCTTGTGTTAGCGACTTCCTGCTTGTGTTAGCAACTTCCTGCTAGTGTTAGTGACTTCCTGTGTGTTAGCAACTTCCTGCTTGTGTTTGTAACTTCCTGCTAGTGTTTGTAACTTCCTGCTTTTGTTAGTAACTTTCTGCGTGTGTTAGCAACTTCCTGCTAGTGTTAGTAACCTCCTGCTTGTGCTAGTAACTTCCTGTTGCTGTTAGTAACGTCTTGCTTATGTTAGTAACTTCCGGCTTGTGTTAGCAACTTCCTGCTCGTGATAGCGACTTCCTGCTCATGTTAGCAACTTCCTCCGTGTGTTAGCGACTTCCTGCTTGTGTTAGCGACTTCCTGCTTGTGTTAGCGACTTCCTGCTCATGTTAGCATTTTCCTGCGTGTGTTAGTAACATCCTGCGTGTGTGAGCAACTTTATGCTTGTGTTAGCAACTTCCTGCCTGTGTTAGAGACTTTCTGCTTGTTTTAGTAACTTCCTGTTTGTTTTAGTAACTTCCTGTGTGTGTTAGCAACTTCCTGCTTGTGTTAGAGACTTCCTGCTTGTGTTAGAGACGTCCTGCTTGTGTTAGTGACTTCCTGCTTGTGTTAGTGACTTCCTGCTTGTGTTAGCGGCCTTCTGCTTGTGTTAGCGGCCTTCTGCTTGTGTTAGTGACTACCTGCTTGTGTTAGTAACTTCTTGTCTGTGTTAGCAACTTCCTGCGTGTGTTACTGCGTGTGTTACTAACTTCCTGCTTGTGTTAGAGACTTCCTGCTTGTGTTAGTGAATTCTTGCCTGTGTTAGCAACTTCCTGTGTGTGTTAGCGACTTCTTGCTTGTGTTAGCGACTTCCTGCTTGTGTTAGCAACTTCCTGCTAGTGTTAGTGACTTCCTGTGTGTTAGCAACTTCCTGCTTGTGTTTGTAACTTCTTGCTTGTGTTAGCAACTTCCTGCTTGTGTTTATAACTTCCTGCTTGTGTTAATAATGTCCTGCTTGTGTTAGTAACTTCCGGCCTGTGGTTGGAGACTTCCTACTTGTGTTAGTAACTTTTTGCTTGTGTTAATAACTTCCTGTGTGTTAGTAACTTCCTGCTTGTGTTAGCAACTTGCTGCTTGTGTTAGTAACTTGCTGCTTGTGTTTGTAACTTCTTCTGTGTGGTCACCGTTGGTCGGGCCGCAGCCTGGTGTCTGTAGGGGGCAGCAGAGGCCTGAGGTCTGGCGTGAGCTCGTTGAGTTCCATGGCAAAGGCGGAGAAGCCGTAGTAGAGCAGGTGGTCTTTGGGCTGTGGGTCTGCCGGGCATCAGAAGAGGAAGTGGAAGGTGAGGAAGGGAACAAAGGATATAGAAAAATAAAGTTCCAGAAAAGACGTACTTGGCTTCCAGACGCACTTGGGCGTGGGCAGTGTGTCACAGAAGATGCCTTCATGCCACAGACCTCCAAAGCGGTGAACGACACTGCCGCTCTGGTCCAGCACCGTGCCCTGGACCTCGTTCTTGTTGGCCTCGGAACCCCAGTAGCGAGACTACCAGACCAAAACCAACATGTGGGACCGTGACAACAAGGGAAGAACCAGGTCCTTATCGAAGGACTCACCTTCACGAAGGTGATCTTGCAGGTGCACGCGTTGCTCTTCAGGTTGCGAATGGTGACTTCGCCGTAATGTTCCAGGTAGCGCTGCTGACTCAGCACGTTGTGTATGCAGGTCACCACTTTGTTCCACTCGTAGTGGTCTCCGTACCTGGACGTGACACCAACAACACCTCAGGGGACATTCTCCTGGAGCGTCGCGTCATCCCGCCGACGTTACCTGGACAGCGTGACGTTCACCATTCCGGTCGGCACGATCTCCAGCGACTTGCCCCAGAACTTGTTCTTCCACCTCTGGTCTGTTGGCACACCAAGAAGAAAAAGGGTTCAAGCTCAAGTCCAGGTTCTGCCTCTGAGGTCCTGAAGTGTCACCTTGCCAGAAGGAGAAGTTGTCTGAGTCTGCATGGCAGGCTGAGATGGGAGGATGGTGACACACCTGAGGCCACAAAGAAGCAGGAGATCACGACAAGGTTCTAGGAAGGTTTGTACTCACAGACAACACTTAATACCTTCAGTACATCACTACTGGGATGGAACAGTGTTAATATGATCCACTTCAACAAACTGTTCGAAGTGTTTACAAAGTACGAGAAAGAGGAATACTGATAAAAAAATATTCAACCTTATTGATGAAAGACATCATTTATCACAGGGGTGTCCTAACTTTTTCTACTGGAAAATGAAAGAATTCGGGGGTAATTTTGAAATGTTTCATTTTCAATACACTATATTTATTTTTTTAATCTCAAGGGCTCCTCTCAAGGTTGGTGCCAGGGACCCCGGAAGGGTCTCAGTCATAAAACAAAAACAAAAAACAAGTCATATATGTATGTATTTATATATATACAGTGTATATATATATATATATATATTTTTTTTTTTTATTATTATTTTTTCATTCAATGCTTAACTCTCTCGATCAACTTCAGGTAATTCTGTTAATATAGAGTTTTTTTGTTTTTTTAATGTGTTATGCTTTATTTGTCAAAACTTTCCTTTTCATTGCAAAAACACAAAATACGCAGTATTTTAAAAGTGGAATATTTGATGTGAAATAACTGTGAACTTAGATAGGTCAGTAATCTACAATAACATTGATTTTAATGTATTAATATTTTTGAGCGATGATAGTTTTAAAACAAAAAAGTCCCACTAAAACTTTGGGAGATTCAAAAGGGTCCCACTCATAAAAGTGTTAAAAAAATTTAAAAAAAATTAATAAATAAAAAAAAAAAAAAAAAAAAAAAAT